>NW_027117031.1:0-51690 GCF_024137725.1 Prorops nasuta | reverse complement strand
TTAGGGGGGGTCTTGGGTGGGTACTCTGGGGTGGTACTTAGGGGGGCCTGGGAGGGGTACTTAGGGGGGTCTTGGGAGGTTACTTAGGGTGGTACTTAGGTGGACTTAGGGGGGCTTGGGGAGGGGGGTACTTAGGAGGTACTTAGGGGGGGTACTTAGGGGGCCATGGGGGGTACTTAGGGGAGAACTTAGGGGGGTCTTGGGTGGGGTACTTAGGGGGGTCTTGGAGGGGGGGTACATAGGGGGGTACTTAGGGTGGTCTTGGGGGGGGGCATGGGGGGGGTACTTAGGGGGGTCTTGGGGGGGTACTTAGGGGGACTTAAGGGGGCTTGGGGAGGGGGGGTACTTAGGGGGTACTTAGGGGGGTACTTAGGGGCCATGGGGGGGTGGCATGGGGGGGGGGTTCTTAGGGGGGTACTTCGGGGGGTCTTGGGGGGGGTACTTAGGTGGGTACTTAGGGGGATCTTGGGGGGGGGGGGTACTTAGGGGGGTACTTAGGGGTTCTTGGGGGGGTACTTAAAGGGGTACTTAGGAGGGTCTTGGGGGGGGGGGTTGGCATGGGGGGGCATGGGGGGGGAAATACTAAGGGGGTTCTTGGGGGTATACTTAGGGGGACTTAGGGTGGTCTTGGGGGGGGGGGGGTACTTAGGGGATACTTAGGAGGGTCTTAGGGGGGTACTTAGGGGGGGACTTAGGGTGGTACTTAGGGGGGTCTTGGGGGGGTACTTAGGGGGGTACTTAGGGGGGTAATTAGGGGGGCCTGGGGGGGGGGTGGGTATTTAAGGGAGTACTCAGGGGGTCTTGGGGGGGTACTTAGGTTGGTACTTCGGGGAGTCTTGGGGAGGTACTTAGGTGGGTACTTAGGGGGGTCTTGGGGGGGGGGTACTTAGGGGGGTACTTAGGGGGTCTTGGGGGGGTACTTAAAGGGGTAGTTATGGGTGTCTTGGGGGGGTGGCATGGGGGGGGGCATGGGGGTGGGCATGGGGGGGGGTACTTAAGGGTTTCTTGGGGGTGTACTTAGGGGGACTTAGGGGGTCTTGGGGGGGGGGGTACTTAGGGGGTACTTAGGAGGGTCTTAGGGGGGGACTTGGGGGGGGGCTTGAAGGGGGGGGCTTGGGGGGGGGCTTGGGGGGGGCTTGATGGGGGCTTGGGGGGGCTTGGGGGGGGGCTTGGTGGGTGGGTTTTTGGGGGGGCTTGGGGGGGGGGTACTTAGGGGGGGTACTTAGGTGGGTCTTGGGGGTGGTACTTAGGGGGGTCTTGGGTGGGTACTCTGGGGTGGTACTTAGGGGGGCCTGGGAGGGGTACTTAGGGGGGTCTTGGGAGGTTACTTAGGGTGGTACTTAGGTGGACTTAGAGGGGCTTGGGGAGGGGGGTACTTAGGAGGTACTTAGGGGGGGTACTTAGGGGGCCATGGGGGGGTACTTAGGGGAGAACTTAGGGGGGTCTTGGGTGGGGTACTTAGGGGGGTCTTGGAGGGGGGGGTACATAGGGGGGTACTTAGGGGGGTCTTGGGGGGGGGGCATGGGGGGGGTACTTAGGGGGGTCTTGGGGGGGTACTTAGGGGGACTTAGGGGGGCTTGGGGAGGGGGGTACTTAGGGGGTACTTAGGGGGGGTACTTAGGGGGCCATGGGGGGTGGCATGGGGGGGGGGGTTCTTAGGGGGGTACTTCGGGGGGTCTTGGGGGGGTACTTAGGTGGGTACTTAGGGGGATCTTGGGGGGGGGGGTACTTAGGGGGGTACTTAAGGGGTCTTGGGGGGGTACTTAAAGGGGTACTTAGGAGGGTCTTGGGGGGGGGGGTTGGCATGGGGGGGCATGGGGGGGGAAATACTAAGGGGGTTCTTGGGGGTGTACTTAGGGGGACTTAGGGTGGTCTTGGGGGGGGGGGGGTACTTAGGGGGTACTTAGGAGGGTCTTAGGGGGGTACTTAGGGGAGGACTTAGGTGGGTCTTGGGGGGGTACTCTGTGGTGGTACTTAGGGGGGCCTGGGAGGGGTACTTAGGGGGGTCTCAAGGGGGTACTTAGGGTGGTACATAAAGGGATCTTCGGTGTGGGGCTAGGGGGGGATGGTACTTAAGGGGGTCTTGGGGGGGGGGGGTACTTAGGGGTGTACTTAGGGGGGTCGTGTGGGGGTACGGGGTGTGGTACTTAGGGGGGTCTTGGGGGGGGGGTACTTAGGGGTGTACTTAGGGGGGTCGTGTGGGTGGTACGGGGTGTGGTACTTAGGGGAAGTTTGTGAGGGGACTTGGGGGGGGGGTACTTAGGGGGGTCTTGGGGGGGGACTTGGGGGGGGGGGGTACTTAGGGGGGTCTGGGGGGGGGCTTGGGGGGGGCCGGTGGGGGGTTTTGGGGGGGGCTTGGGGGGGGGGTACTTAGGGGGGTACTTAGGTGGGTCTTGGGGGTGGTACTTAGGGGGGTCTTGGGTGGGTACTCTGGGGAGGTACTTAGGGGGGCCTGGGAGGGGTACTTAGGGGGGTCTTGGGAGGGTACTTAGGAGGGTACTTAGGGGGGTACTTAGGGTGGTACTTAGGGGGGTCTTGGGGGGGTACTTAGGGGGGTACTTAGGGGGGTAATTAGGGGGGCCTGGGGGGGGGGGTGGGTACTTAAGGGAGTACTCAGGGGGTCTTGGGGGGGTACTTAGGTTGGTACTTCGGGGAGTCTTGGGGGGGTACTTAGGTGGGTACTTAGGGGGGTCTTGGGGGGGGGGTACTTAGGGGGGTACTTAGGGGGTCTTGGGGGGGTACTTAAAGGGGTAGTTATGGGTGTCTTGGGGGGGTGGCATGGGGGGGGCATGGGGGTGGGCATGGGGGGGGGGGTACTTAAGGGTTTCTTGGGGGTGTACTTAGGGGGACTTAGGGGGTCTTGGGGGGGGGGTACTTAGGGGGTACTTAGGAGGGTCTTAGGGGGGGACTTGGGGGGTGGGGCTTGAAGGGGGGGGCTTGGGGGGGGGCTTGGGGGGGCTTGATGGGGGCTTGGAGGGGGGCTTGGGGGGGGCTTGGTGGGTGGGTTTTTGGGGGGGCTTGGGGGGGGGGGGTACTTAGGTGGGTCTTGGGGGTGGTACTTAGGGGGGTCTTGGGTGGGTACTCTGGGGTGGTATTTAGGGGGGCCTGGGAGGGGTACTTAGGGGGGTCTTGGGAGGTTACTTAGGGTGGTACTTAGGTGGACTTAGGGGGGCTTGGGGAGGGGGGTACTTAGGAGGTACTTAGGGGGGGGTACTTAGGGTGCCATGGGGGGTACTTAGGGGAGAACTTAGGGGGGTCTTGGGTGGGGTACTTAGGGGGGTCTTGGAGGGGGGGTACATAGGGGGGTACTTAGGGGGGTCTTGGGGGGGGGCATGGGGGGGGGTACTTAGGGGGGTCTTGGGGGGGTACTTAAGGGGACTTAGGGGGGCTTGGGGAGGGGGGGTACTTAGGGGGTACTTAGGGGGGTACTTAGGGGGCCATGGGGGGTGGCATGGGGGGGGGTTCTTAGGGGGGTACTTCGGGGGGTCTTGGGGGGGTACTTAGGTGGGTACTTAGGGGGATCTTGGGGGGGGGGGGTACTTAGGGGGGTACTTAGGGGGTCTTGGGGGGGTACTTAAAGGGGTACTTAGGAGGGTCTTGGGGGGGGGGGGTTGGCATGGGGGGGCATGGGGGGGGAAATACTAAGGGGGTTCTTGGGGGTGTACTTAGGGGGACTTAGGGTGGTCTTGGGGGGGGGGGGTACTTAGGGGATACTTAGGAGGGTCTTGTGGGGGTATTTAGGGGGGTACTTAGGGGGGGACTTAGGTGGGTCTTGGGGGTGGTACTTAGGGGGGTCTTGGGTGGGTACTCTGGGGTGGTACTTAGGGGGGCCTGGGAGGGGTACTTAGGGGGGTCTTGGGAGGTTACTTAGGTGGGTACTTAGGGGGGGCTCGAGGGGGTACTTAGGGTGGTACTTAAAGGGATCTTCGGTGTGGGGCTAGGGGGGTACTTAGGGGGTCTTGGGGGTTTACTTAAATGTGTACTTAGGGGGGTCTTGGGGGGTGGCATGAGGGGGGCATGGGGGTGGGGGTACTTAGGGGGGTACTTAGGGGGGTCTTAGGGGGGGGGGTACTTAGGGGGTACTTTGGTGGGTCTTATGGGGGTACTTAGGGAGATCTTCGAGGGGGGGGCTTGGGGGGAGGTACTTAAGGGGGTACTTAGGTGGGTCTTGGGGGTGGTACTTAGGGGGGTCTTGGGGGGGTACTTAAAGGGGAACTTAGGGGTGTCTTGGGGGGGTGGCATGGGGGGGGCATGGGGGGGGGTACTTAGGGGGTTCTTGGGGGTGTACTTAGTGGGACTTAGGGGGGTTTTGGGGGGGGCTTGGGGGGGTCTTGGGGGGGGGGTTTTGGTGGGGGCTTGGGGAGGGTACTTAGGGGGGTACTTAGGTGGGTCGTGGGGGGGGGGCTTGGGGGGGGGGGTTTTGGGGGGGGCTTGGGGGGGCCTTGGAGGGGTACTTAGGGGGGTCTGGGGGGGTACTTAGGTGGGAAATTAGCTGGGTCGTGGGGGGGGGGGGGGGTAATTAGGGATGGTACTTAGGGTGGTCTTGGGAGGGGACTTTGGGGGGGGGGTACTTAGGGGGGTCTTGGGAGGTTACTTAGGTGGGTACTTAGGGGGGTCTCGAGGGGGTACTTAGGGTGGTACTTAAAGGGATCTTCGAGGTGGGGCTAGGGGGGGGGGGGTACTTAGGGGGATACTTAGGGGGGTCTTGGGGGGGACTTGGGGGGGGGGTACTTAAGGGGGTCTTGGGGATGGGTACTTAGGGGGGTACTTGGGGGGTCTTGGGGGGGACTTGGGGGTGGACTTGGGGTGGTATTGGGGGGTACTGGGGGGTGGTTCTTAGGGGGGTACTTAGGTGGGTCTTGGGGGGGGGGCTTGGGGGGTGGCTTGGGGGGGGCTTGGGGGGGGTATTTGGGGGTGGCTTGGGGGGGGGGTTTTGGGGGTGGCTTGGGGGGGGGGGGTACTTAGGGGGGTACTTAGGTGGGTCTTGGGGGTGGTACTTAGGGGGGTCTTGGGTGGGTACTCTGGGGTGGTACTTAGGGGGGCCTGGGAGGGGTACTTGGGGGGTCTTGGGAGGGTACTTAGGAGGATACTTAGGGGGGTACTTAGGGTGGTACTTAGGGGGGTCTTGGGGGGGTAATTAGGGTGGTACTTAGGGGGGTACTTAGGGGGGCTGGGGGGGGGGGAGGGTACTTAAGGGAGTACTGAGGGGGTCTTGGGGGGTACTTAGGGTGGTACTTCGGGGGGTCTTGGGGGGGTACTTAGGTGGGTACTTAGAGGGGTCTTGGGGGGGGGTACTTAGGGGGGTACTTAGGGGGTCTTGGGGGGATACTTAAAGGGGTGCTTAGGGGTGTCTTGGGGGGGGGGGGGTGGCATGGGGGGGGCATGGGGGTGGGCATGGGGGGGGTACTTAGGGGTTTCTTGGGGGTGTACTTAGGGGGGTCGTGTGGGGGTACGGGGTGTGGTACTTAGGGGGGTCTTGAGGGGGGTACTTAGGGGGGGTACTTAGGGGGGATCTTGGGGGGGTACTTAGGAGGGTACTTAGGAGGGGTACTTAGGCGGGTACTTAGGGGGGTCTTGGGAGGGGACTTGGGGGGGGGTACTTAGGGGTGTACTTACTGGGGTCGTGTGGGGGTACGGGGTGTGGTACTTAGGGGGGTCTTGGGGGGGGGTACTTAGGGGGGGGTACTTAGGCGGGTACTTAGGGGGGTCTTGGGAGGGGACTTGGGGGGGGGGGGGTACTTAGGGGGATACTTAGGGGGGTGTTGGGGGGGGACTTGGGGGGGGTTCTTAGGGGGGTCTTGGGGATGGGTACTTAGGGGGGTACTTGGGGGGTCTTGGGGGGGACTTGGGGGTGGACTTGGGGTGGTCTTGGGGGGGGTACTGGGTGGAAGTTCTTAGGGGGGTACTTAGGGGGGTCTTGGGGGGGTACTTAGGGGGTTACTTAGGGGGGTCTTGGGGGGGTACTTAGGTGGGTACTTAGCGGGGGTACTTAGGGTGGTGCTTAGGGGGGTCTTGGGGGGGGTACTTAGGGGGGGTACTTAGGGGGGGTACTTAGGGGGGTACTTAGGGGAGTACATAGGGGGGTCTTGGGGGGGGTACTTCGGGGGGTCTTGTGGGGGGTACTTCGGGGGGTCTTGGGGGGATACTTAGGGGGGTACTTAGGGGGGTCTTGGGGGTGGCATGGGGGGGGGGGTTCTTAGGGAGGTACTTAGGGGGGTCTTGGGTGGGGGGGGTACTTAAGGGGGACTTAGGGGGGTCTTGGGGGGGGGTTACTTCGGGGGGTCTTGTGGGGGTACTTAGGGGGGGAATTAGGGGGGTCTTGGGGGGGGAATTAGGGGGGTCTTGAGGGGGGACTTAGGGGGGGTACTTAGGTGGGTACTTAGGGGGGTCTTGGGGTGCCTGGGGGGGTGGGTACTTAAGGGAGTACTCAGGGGGTCTTGGGGGGGGGGGGTACTTAGGGCGGTACTTCGGGGGGTCTTGGGGGGGGGGGTACTTAGGGGCGTACTTAGGGGGTCTTGGGGGGGTACTTAAATGTGTACTTAGGGGGGTCTTGGGGGGGGGCAGGGGGGGGCGGCATGAGGGGGGCATGGGGGGGGTACTTAGGGGGGTACTTAGGGGGGTGTTAGGGGGGGGGTACTTAGGGGGTACTTTGGGGGGTCTTATGGGGGTACTTAGGGAGATCTGCGAGGGGGGGGCTTGGGGGGAGGTACTTAAGGGGGTACTTAGGTGGGTCTTGAGGGTGGTACTTAGGGGGGTCTTGGGGGGGTACTTAAAGGGGAACTTAGGGGTGTCTTGGGAGGGTGGCATGGGGGGGGGGCATGGGGGGGCATGGGGGGGGGGTACTTAGGGGGTTCTTGGGGGTGTACTTAGTGGGACTTAGGTGGGTCTTGGGGGTGGTACTTAGGGGGGTCTTGGGGGGGTACTTAAAGGGGAACTTAGGGGTGTCTTGGGAGGGTGGCATGGGGGGGCATGGGGGGGGTACTTAGGGGGTTCTTGGGGGTTGGGGGTTTTGGGGGGGGCTTGGGGAGGGTACTTAGGGGGGGTACTTAGGTGGGTCTTGGGGGGGGGGCTTGGGGGGGGGTTGGGGGGGGCTTGGGGGGGGGGGGTACTTAGGGGGGTACTTAGGTGGGTCTTGGCGGTGGTACTTAGGGGGGTCTTGGGTGGGTAATCTGGGGTGGTACTTAGGGGGGCCTGGGATGGGTATTTAGGGGGGTCTTGGGGGGGGTACTTAGGGAAGTACATAGGGGGGTCTTGTGGGGGGTACTTGGGGGGGTCTCTGGGGGGGTACTTAGGGGGGGTACTTAGGGGGGCCTTGGGGGGTGGCATGGGGGGGGTGGTTCTTAGGGGGGTACTTAGGGGGGTCTTGGGGGGGGGTGGGTACATAAGGGAGTACTCAGGGGGTCTTGGGGGGGTACTTAGGGTGGTTGTTCTGGGGGTCTTGGGGGGGTACTTAGGTGGGTACTTAGGGGGATCTTGGGGGGGGGGGGGTACTTAGGGGGGTACTTAGGGGGTCTTGGGGGGGTACTTAAAGGGGTACTTAGGAGGGTCTTGGGGGGGGGGGTGGCATGGGGGGGGAAATACTAAGGGGGTTCATGGGGGTGTATTTAGGGGGACTTAGGGTGGTCTTGGGGGGGGGGGGTACTTAGGGGTTACTTAGGAGGGTCTTAGGGGGGTACTTAGGGGGGGACTTAGGCGGGTCTTGGGGGGGGGGCTTGGGGGGGGGGGTACTTTGGTGGGTACTTAGGGGGGTCTTGGGGAGGTACTTAGGGGGGTATTGGGAGGGGGCATGGGGGGGTACTTAGGGGGGTACTTAGGGCGGTCTTGGGGGGGGGTACTTAGTGGGCCATGGGGGGTTCTTAGGGGAGAACTTAGGGGGGTCTTAGGTGGGGTACTTTGGGGGGGTCTTGGAGGGGGGGTACATAGGGGGGTACTTAGGAAGGTCTTGGGGGGGGGACTTGGGGGGGGGGTTCTTAGGGAGGTACTTAGGGGGTCTTGGGGGTGTACTTAGGGGGGTACTTAGGGGGGTATTGGGGTGGTACTTAGGGGGGTATTGGGGTGGTACTTAGGGGGGTATTGGGGCGGTACTTAGGGGGACTTAGGTGGTCTTGGGGGGGTACTCAGGGGAGTACATAGTGGTGCCTTGGGGGGGTATTAGGGGGGTACATAGGGGGTTACTTAGGGGGGTCTTGGGGGGGCCTTGGAGGGGTACTTAGGTGGGTAATTAGGGGGGTCGTGGGGGGGGGGTAATTAGGGGGGTACTTAGGGTGGTCTTGGGAGGGGACTTTGGGGGGTGGGGTACTTAGGGGGGTCTTGGGAGGTTACTAAGGTGGGTACTTAGTGGGGTCTCGAGGGGGTACTTAGGGTGGTACTTAAAGGGATCTTCGAGGTGGGACTAGGGGGGGGGGTACTTAGGGGGGTCTTGGGGGGGTACTTAGGAGGGTACTTAGGGGGGATCTTGAGGGGGTACTTAGGAGGGTACTTAGGGGGGTCTTGGGGGGGGTACTTAGGGGTGTACTTAGGGGGTCGTGTAGGGGTACGGGGTGTGGTACTTAGGGGGATCTTGGGGGGGGGGGGTACTTAGGCGGGTACTTAGGGGGTTCTTGGGAGGGTACTTGGGGGGGGGGGGGGTACTTAGGGAAATACTTAGGGGGGTCTTGGGGGGGAACTTGGGGGGGGGTACTTAGGGGGGTTTTGGGGGGGTAGTTAAAGGGGTACTTAGGGGGGTCTTGGGGGGGGTTTTGGGGGGGGATTGGGGGGGGTTACTTAGGGGGGTACTTAGGGGGGTACTTAGGTGGGTCTTGGGGGTGGTACTTAGGGGGGTCTTGGGTGGGTACTCTGGGGTGGTACTTAGGGGGGCCTGGGAGGGGTACTTAGGGGGGTCTTGGGTGGGGTACTTAGGGGAGTACATAGGGGGGTCTTGTGGGGGGTACTTGGGGGGTTCTTGGGGGGGTACTTAGGGGGGTACTTAGGGGGGTCTTGGGGGGGGCATGGGGGGGGGGTTCTTAGGGGGGTACTTAGGGGGGTCTTGGGGGGGTACTTAGGAGGGTACTTAGGGGGGTACTTAGGGTGGTACTTAGTGGGGTTTTGGAGGGGTACTTAGGGGGGCCTGGGGGGGGGGGGGTGGGTACTTAAGGGAGTACTCAGGGGGTCTTGGGGGGGTACTTAGGGTGGTACTTCGGGGGGTCTTGGGGGGGTACTTAGGTGGGTACTTAGTGGGGTCTTGGGGGGAGGGGGGTACTTAGGTGGGTACTTAGGGGGTCTTGGGGGGGTACTTAAAGGGGTACTTAAGGGGGACTTGGGGGGGGGGAGGCATGGCGGGGCATGGGGGGGGCATGGGGGGGGAAATACTTAGGGGGTTTTTGGGGGTGTACTTAGGGGGACTTAGGTGGGTCTTGGGGGTTGGGGCTTGGGGGGGGGGGTTTGGGGGGGGGTTTAGGGGGGGGGGGTACTTAGGTGGGTCTTGGGGGTGGTACTTAGGGGGGTCTTGGGTGGGTACTCTGTGGTGGTACTTAGGGGGGCCTGGGAGGGGTACTTAGGGGGGTCTTGGGAGGTTACTTAGGTGGGTACTTAGGGGGGTCTCGAGGGGGTACTTAGGGTGGTACATAAAGGGATCTTCGGTGTGGGGCTAGGGGGGGATGGTACTTAAGGGGGTCTTGGGGGGGGGGGGTACTTAGGGGTGTACTTAGGGGGGTCGTGTGGGGGTACGGGGTGTGGTACTTAGGGGGGTCTTGGAGGGGGGGGTACTTAGGGGTGTACTTAGGGGGGTCGTGTGGGGGTACGGGGTGTGGTACTTAGGGGGGTCTTGCGTGGGGGGTACTTAGGGGTGGTACTTAGGGGAAGTTTGTGAGGGGACTTGGGGGGGGGGTACTTAGGGGGGTCTTGGGGGGGGACTTGGGGGGGGGGGGTACTTAGGGGGGTCTGGGGGGGGGCTTGGGGGGGGGCCGGGGGGGGTTTTGGGGGGGGGCTTGGGGGGGGGGGGGTACTTAGGGGGGTACTTAGGTGGGTCTTGGGGGTGGTAATTAGGGGGGTCTTGGGTGGGTACTCTGGGGAGGTACTTAGGGGGGCCTGGGAGGGGTACTTAGGGGAGTCTTGGGAGGGTACTTAGGAGGGTACTTAGGGGGGGTACTTAGGGTGGTACTTAGGGGGGTCTTGGGGGGGTACTTAGGGGGGTACTTAGGGGGGTAATTAGGGGGGCCTGGGGGGGGGGTGGGTACTTAAGGGAGTACTCAGGGGGTCTTGGGGGGGTACTTAGGTTGGTACTTCGGGGAGTCTTGGGGGGGGGGGGGTACTTAGGGGGGTACTTAGGGGGTCTTGGGGGGGTACTTAAAGGGGTAGTTATGGGTGTCTTGGGGGGGTGGCATGGGGGGGGCATGGGGGTGGGCATGGGGGGGTGGTACTTAAGGGTTTCTTGGGGGTGTACTTAGGGGGACTTAGGGGGTCTTGGGGGGGGGGGTACTTAGGGGGTACTTAGGAGGGTCTTAGGGGGGGACTTGGGGGGGGGGCTTGGGGGGGGCTTGATGGGGGCTTGGGGGGGGCTTGGGGGGGGGCTTGGTGGGTGGGTTTTTGGGGGGGCTTGGGGGGGGGGTACTTAGGGGGGTACTTAGGTGGGTCTTGGGGGTGGTACTTAGGGGGGTCTTGGGTGGGTACTCTGGGGTGGTACTTAGGGGGGCCTGGGAGGGGTACTTAGGGGGGTCTTGGGAGGTTACTTAGGGTGGTACTTAGGTGGACTTAGGGGGGCTTGGGGAGGGGGGGTACTTAGGAGGTACTTAGGGGGGGTACTTAGGGGGCCATGGGGGGTACTTAGGGGAGAACTTAGGGGGGTCTTGGGTGGGGTACTTAGGGGGGTCTTGGAGGGGGGGTACATAGGGGGGTACTTAGGGTGGTCTTGGGGGGGGGCATGGGGGGGGTACTTAGGGGGGTCTTGGGGGGGTACTTAGGGGGACTTAAGGGGGCTTGGGGAGGGGGGTACTTAGGGGGTACTTAGGGGGGTACTTAGGGGCCATGGGGGGTGGCATGGGGGGGGGGTTCTTAGGGGGGTACTTCGGGGGGTCTTGGGGGGGTACTTAGGTGGGTACTTAGGGGGATCAAGGGGGGGGGGGGTACTTAGGGGGGTACTTAGGGGGTCTTGGGGGGGTACTTAAAGGGGTACTTAGGAGGGTCTTGGGGGGGGGGGTTGGCATGGGGGGGCATGGGGGGGGAAATACTAAGGGGGTTCTTGGGGGTATACTTAGGGGGACTTAGGGTGGTCTTGGGGGGGGGGGGTACTTAGGGGATACTTAGGAGGGTCTTAGGGGGGTACTTAGGGGGGGACTTAGGGTGGTACTTAGGGGGGTCTTGGGGGGGTACTTAGGGGGGTACTTAGGGGGGTAATTAGGGGGGCCTGGGGGGGGGGTGGGTATTTAAGGGAGTACTCAGGGGGTCTTGGGGGGGTACTTAGGTTGGTACTTCGGGGAGTCTTGGGGAGGTACTTAGGTGGGTACTTAGGGGGGTCTTGGGGGGGGGGTACTTAGGGGGGTACTTAGGGGGTCTTGGGGGGGGTACTTAAAGGGGTAGTTATGGGTGTCTTGGGGGGGTGGCATGGGGGGGGGCATGGGGGTGGGCATGGGGGGGGGTACTTAAGGGTTTCTTGGGGGTGTACTTAGGGGGACTTAGGGGGTCTTGGGGGGGGGGTACTTAGGGGGTACTTAGGAGGGTCTTAGGGGGGGACTTGGGGGGGGGCTTGAAGGGGTTGAAGGGGGGGGCTTGGGGGGGGGCTTGGGGGGGGCTTGATGGGGGCTTGGGGGGGGCTTGGGGGGGGGGCTTGGTGGGTGGGTTTTTGGGGGGGGCTTGGGGGGGGGGTACTTAGGGGGGTACTTAGGTGGGTCTTGGGGGTGGTACTTAGGGGGGTCTTGGGTGGGTACTCTGGGGTGGTACTTAGGGGGGCCTGGGAGGGGTACTTAGGGGGGTCTTGGGAGGTTACTTAGGGTGGTACTTAGGTGGACTTAGAGGGGCTTGGGGAGGGGGGGTACTTAGGAGGTACTTAGGGGGGGGTACTTAGGGGGCCATGGGGGGTACTTAGGGGAGAACTTAGGGGGGTCTTGGGTGGGGTACTTAGGGGGGTCTTGGAGGGGGGGTACATAGGGGGGTACTTAGGGGGGTCTTGGGGGGGGGGGCATGGGGGGGGGTACTTAGGGGGGTCTTGGGGGGGTACTTAGGGGGACTAAGGGGGGCTTGGGGAGGGGGGGTACTTAGGGGGTACTTAGGGGGGGTACTTAGGGGGCCATGGGGGGTGGCATGGGGGGGGGGGGGGTTCTTAGGGGGGTACTTCGGGGGGTCTTGGGGGGGTACTTAGGTGGGTACTTAGGGGGATCTTGGGGGGGGGGGTACTTAGGGGGGTACTTAAGGGGTCTTGGGGGGGTACTTAAAGGGGTACTTAGGAGGGTCTTGGGGGGGGGGGGGTTGGCATGGGGGGGCATGGGGGGGGAAATACTAAGGGGGTTCTTGGGGGTGTACTTAGGGGGACTTAGGGTGGTCTTGGGGGGGGGGGGGGTACTTAGGGGGTACTTAGGAGGGTCTTAGGGGGGTACTTAGGGGAGGACTTAGGTGGGTCTTGGGGGGGTACTCTGTGGTGGTACTTAGGGGGGCCTGGGAGGGGTACTTAGGGGGGTCTCAAGGGGGTACTTAGGGTGGTACATAAAGGGATCTTCGGTGTGGGGCTAGGGGGGGATGGTACTTAAGGGGGTCTTGGGGGGGGGGGGTACTTAGGGGTGTACTTATGGGGGTCGTGTGGGGGTACGGGGTGTGGTACTTAGGGGGGTCTTGGGGGGGGGGTACTTAGGGGTGTACTTAGGGGGGTCGTGTGGGTGGTACGGGGTGTGGTACTTAGGGGAAGTTTGTGAGGGGACTTGGGGGGGGGGGTACTTAGGGGGGTCTTGGGGGGGGACTTGGGGGGGG
This sequence comes from Prorops nasuta, assembly GCF_024137725.1. Lineage (NCBI taxonomy): Eukaryota > Metazoa > Arthropoda > Insecta > Hymenoptera > Bethylidae > Prorops > Prorops nasuta. Next base: position 38,757 of record NW_027117031.1, on the reverse strand, counting down.
GGGGGTACTTAGGGGGGTCTGGGGGGGGGCTTGGGGGGGGCCGGTGGGGGGTTTTGGGGGGGGCTTGGGGGGGGGGTACTTAGGGGGGTACTTAGGTGGGTCTTGGGGGTGGTACTTAGGGGGGTCTTGGGTGGGTACTCTGGGGAGGTACTTAGGGGGGCCTGGGAGGGGTACTTAGGGGGGTCTTGGGAGGGTACTTAGGAGGGTACTTAGGGGGGGTACTTAGGGTGGTACTTAGGGGGGTCTTGGGGGGGTACTTAGGGGGGTACTTAGGGGGGTAATTAGGGGGGCCTGGGGGGGGGGTGGGTACTTAAGGGAGTACTCAGGGGGTCTTGGGGGGGGTACTTAGGTTGGTACTTCGGGGAGTCTTGGGGGGGTACTTAGGTGGGTACTTAGGGGGGTCTTGGGGGGGGGGGTACTTAGGGGGGTACTTAGGGGGTCTTGGGGGGGGTACTTAAAGGGGTAGTTATGGGTGTCTTGGGGGGGTGGCATGGGGGGGGCATGGGGGTGGGCATGGGGGGGGGGTACTTAAGGGTTTCTTGGGGGTGTACTTAGGGGGACTTAGGGGGTCTTGGGGGGGGGGGTACTTAGGGGGTACTTAGGAGGGTCTTAGGGGGGGACTTGGGGGGGGGGGCTTGAAGGGGGGGGCTTGGGGGGGGGCTTGGGGGGGGCTTGATGGGGGCTTGGAGGGGGGCTTGGGGGGGGCTTGGTGGGTGGGTTTTTGGGGGGGCTTGGGGGGGGGGGGGGTACTTAGGTGGGTCTTGGGGGTGGTACTTAGGGGGGTCTTGGGTGGGTACTCTGGGGTGGTATTTAGGGGGGCCTGGGAGGGGTACTTAGGGGGGTCTTGGGAGGTTACTTAGGGTGGTACTTAGGTGGACTTAGGGGGGCTTGGGGAGGGGGGGTACTTAGGAGGTACTTAGGGGGGGTACTTAGGGTGCCATGGGGGGGTACTTAGGGGAGAACTTAGGGGGGTCTTGGGTGGGGTACTTAGGGGGGTCTTGGAGGGGGGGTACATAGGGGGGTACTTAGGGGGGTCTTGGGGGGGGGCATGGGGGGGGGGTACTTAGGGGGGTCTTGGGGGGGTACTTAAGGGGACTTAGGGGGGCTTGGGGAGGGGGGGTACTTAGGGGGTACTTAGGGGGGGTACTTAGGGGGCCATGGGGGGTGGCATGGGGGGGGGTTCTTAGGGGGGTACTTCGGGGGGTCTTGGGGGGGTACTTAGGTGGGTACTTAGGGGGATCTTGGGGGGGGGGGGGTACTTAGGGGGGTACTTAGGGGGTCTTGGGGGGGTACTTAAAGGGGTACTTAGGAGGGTCTTGGGGGGGGGGGGTTGGCATGGGGGGGCATGGGGGGGGAAATACTAAGGGGGTTCTTGGGGGTGTACTTAGGGGGACTTAGGGTGGTCTTGGGGGGGGGTACTTAGGGGATACTTAGGAGGGTCTTAGGGGGGTACTTAGGGGGGGACTTAGGGTGGTACTTAGGGGGGTCTTGGGGGGGTACTTAGGGGGGTACTTAGGGGGGTAATTAGGGGGGCCTGGGGGGGGGGGGTGGGTACTTAAGGGAGAACTCAGGGGGTCTTGGGGGGGTACTTAGGTTGGTACTTCGGGGAGTCTTGGGGAGGTACTTAGGTGGGTACTTAGGGGGGTCTTGGGGGGGGGGGGTACTTAGGGGGGTACTTAGGGGGTCTTGGGGGGGTACTTAAAGGGGTAGTTATGGGTGTCTTGGGGGGGTGGCATGGGGGGGGGGCATGGGGGTGGGCATGGGGGGGGGGTACTTAAGGGTTTCTTGGGGGTGTACTTAGGGGGACTTAGGGGGTCTTGGGGGGGGGGTACTTAGGGGGTACTTAGGAAGGTCTTAGGGGGGGACTTTGGGGGGGGCTTGAAGGGGGGGGCTTGGGGGGGGGCTTGGGGGGGGCTTGATGGGGGCTTGGGGGGGGCTTGGGGGGGGGCTTGGTGGGGGGGTTTTTGGGGGGGCTTGGGGGGGGGGGGTACTTAGGGGGGTACTTAGGTGGGTCTTGGGGCTGGTACTTAGGGGGGTCTTGGGTGGGTACTCTGGGGTGGTACTTAGGGGGGCCTGGGAGGGGTACTTAGGGGGGTCTTGGGAGGTTACTTAGGGTGGTACTTAGGTGGACTTAGGGGGGCTTGGGGAGGGGGGTACTTAGGAGGTACTTAGGGGGGGTACTTAGGGGGCCATGGGGGGTACTTAGGGGAGAACTTAGGGGGGTCTTGGGTGGGGTACTTAGGGGGGTCTTGGAGGGGGGGTACATAGGGGGGTACTTAGGGGGGTTTTGGGGGGGGGGCATGGGGGGGGTACTTAGGGGGGTCTTGGGGGGGTACTTAGGGGGTACTTAGGGGGGGTACTTAGGGGGCCATGGGGGGTGGAATGGGGGGGGGGGTTCTTAGGGGGGTACTTCGGGGGGTCTTGGGGGGGTACTTAGGTGGGTACTTAGGGGGATCTTGGGGGGGGGGGGGTACTTAGGGGGGTACTTAGGGGGTCTTGGGGGGGTACTTAAAGGGGTACTTAGGAGGGTCTTGGGGGGGGGGTTGGCATGGGGGGGCATGGGGGGGAAATACTAAGGGGGTTCTTGGGGGTGTACTTAGGGGGACTTAGGGTGGTCTTGGGGGGGGGGGGGTACTTAGGGGGTACTTAGGAGGGTCTTAGGGGGGTACTTAGGGGAGGACTTAGGTGGGTCTTGGGGGGGGTACTTAGGGGGGTATTGGGAGGGGGCATGGGGGGGTACTTAGGGGGGTACTTAGGGCGGTCTTTGGGGGGGTACTTAGGGGGGTCTTGGGGGTGTACTTAGGGGGGTACTTAGGGGGGTCTTAGGTGGGGTACTTAGGGGGGTCTTGGGGGGGGGGTACATAGGGTGGTACTTAGGGGGGTCTTGGGGGGTGGACTTGGGGGGGGGTTCTTAGGGAGGTACTTAGGGGGGTCTTGGGGGTGTACTTAGGGGGGTACTTAGGGGGGTATTGGGGTGGTACTTAGGGGGGTCTTGGGTGGGTACTCTGGGGTGGTACTTAGGGGGGCCTGGGAGGGGTACTTAGGGGGGTTTTGGGGGGGTACTTAGGGGAGTACATAGGGGGGTCTTGTGGGGGGTACTTGGGGTGGTACTTAGGGGGGCCTGGGAGGGGTACTTAGGGGGGTCTTGGGGGGGTACTTAGGGGAGTACATAGGGGGGTCTTGTGGGGGGTACTTGGGGGGGTTTTGGAGGGGTACTTAGGGGGGCCTGGGGGGGGTGGGTACTTAAGGGATTACTCAGGGGGTCTTGGGGGGGGTACTTAGGGTGGTACTTCGGGGGGTCTTGGGGTGGTACTTAGGTGGGTACTTAGTGGGGTCTTGGGGGGGGGGGGGGTACTTAGGTGGGTACTTAGGGGGTCTTGGGGGGGTACTTAAAGGGGTACTTAAGGGGGTCTTGGGGGGGGGGTGGCATGGTGGGGCATGGGGGTGGGCATGGGGGGGGGAAATGCTTAGGGGGTTTTTGGGGGTGTACTTAGGGGGACTTAGGGGGGTCTTGGGGGGGGGTACTTAGGGGTTACTTAGGAGGGTCTTAGGGGGGTTCATAGGGGGGTACTTAGGGGGGTCTTGGGGGGGTACTTAGGAGGGTACTTAGGGGGGTACTTAGGGTGGTACTTAGTGGGGTTTTGGAGGGGTACTTAGGGGGGTTTTGGAGGGGTACTTAGGGGGGCCTGGGGGGGGGGTGGGTACTTAAGGGAGTACTCAGGGGGTCTTGGGGGGGTACTTAGGGTGGTACTTCGGGGGGTCTTGGGGGGGGTACTTAGGTGGGTACTTAGTGGGGTCTTGGGGGGGGGGGGGGTACTTAGGTGGGTACTTAGGGGGTCTTGGGGGGGTACTTAAAGGGGTACTTAAGGGGGTCTTGGGGGGGGGGGGGTGGCATGGTGGGGCATGTGGGTGGGCATGGGGGGGAAATGCTTAGGGGGTTTTTGGGGGTGTACTTAGGGGGACTTAGGGGGGTCTTGGGGGGGGGGGGGGTACTTAGGGGTTACTTAGGAGGGTCTTAGGGGGGTACTTAGGGGGGGGACTTAGGTGGGTCTTGGGGGGGGGCTTGGGGGGGGGGGTTGGGGGGGGGGTTTGGGGGGGGGTTTTAGGGGGGGGTAGTTAGGTGGGTCTTGGGGGTGGTACTTAGGGGGGTCTTGGGTGGGTACTCTGGGGTGGTACTTAGGGGGGCCTGGGAGGGGTACTTAGGGGGTTCTTGGGAGGTTACTTAGGAGGGTACTTAGGGGGGTCTCGAGGGGGGTACTTAGGGTGGTACTTAAAGGGATATTCGGTGTGGGGCTAGGGGGGGGGGTACTTAGGGGGGTCTTGGGGGGGTACTTATGAGGGTACTTAGGGGGGATCTTGGGGGGGTACTTAGGGGGGTCGTGTGGGGGTACGGGGTGTGGTACTTAGGGGGGTCTTGGGTGGGGGGGGTACTTAGGGGTAGTACTTAGGCGGGTACTTAGGGGGGTCTTGGGAGGGGACTTGGGGGGGGGGTACTTAGGGGGGTCTTGGGGATGGGTACTTAGGTGGGTACTTGTGGGGTCTTGGGGGGGGACTTGGGGGTGGACTTGGGGTGGTCTTGGGGGGGTACTGGGGGGAGGTCCTTAGGGGGGTACTTAGGTGGGTCTTGGGAGGGGGGCTTGGGGGGGGCCGGGGGGGGGTTTTTGGGGGGGCTTGGGGGGGGGGGGTACTTAGAGGGGTACTTAGGTGGGTCTTGGGGGTGGTACTTAGGGGGGTCTTGGGAGGGGTACTCTGGGGTGGTACTTAGGGGGGCCTGGGAGGGGTACTTAGGGGGGTCTTGGGAGGGTACTTAGGAGGGTACTTAGGGGGGTACTTAGGGTGGTACTTAGGGGGGTCCTGGGGGGGTACTTAGGGGGGTACTTAGGGGGGCCTGGGGGGGGGGGTGGGTACTTAAGGGAGTACTCAGGGGGTCTTGGGGGGGTACTTAGGGTGGTACTTCGGGGAGTCTTGGGGGGGTACTTAGGTGGGTACTTAGGGGGGTCTTGGGGGGGGTACTTAGGGGGGTAATTAGGGGGTCTTGGGGGGGTACTTAAAGGGGTACTTATGGGTGTCTTGGGGGGAGGGCATGGGGGGGGCATGGGGGTGGGCATGTGGGGTGGTACTTAGGGGTTTCTTGGGGGTGTACTTAGGGGGACTTAGGTTGTCTTGGGGGGGGGGTCCTTAGGGGGTACTTAGGAGGGTCTTAGGGGGGGACTTAGGTGGGTGTTGGGGGGGGCTTGGGGGGGGGCTTGGGGGGGGGCTTGATGGGGGCTTGGGGGGGCTTGGGGGGGGCTTAAGGGGGGCTTGGGGGGGGGCTTGGGGTGGGGCTTGATGGGGGCTTGGGGGGGGGGTACTTAGGGGGGTACTTAGGTGGGTCTTGGGGGTGGTACTTAGGGGGGTCTTGGGTGGGTACTCTGGGGTGGTACTTAGGGGGGCCTGGGAGGGGTACTTAGGGGGGTCTTGGGAGGTTACTTAGGGTGGTACTTAGGGGGACTTAGGGGGGCTTGGGGGGGGGTACTAAGGGGGGACTTAGGTGGGTCTTGGGGGGGGGCTTGGGGTGGGCTTGGGGGGGGCTTGGGGGGTGGGTTTTTGCGGGGGGCTTGGGGGGGGTACTTAGGGGGTTACTTAGGGGGGTACTTAGGGGGGATCTTGGGGGGGTACTTAGGAGGGTACTTAGGAGGGGTACTTAGGCGGGTACTTAGGGGGGTCTTGGGAGGGGACTTGGGGGGGGGTACTTAGGGGTGTACTTAGGGGGGTCGTGTGGGGGTACGGGATGGGTACTTAGGGGGGTCTTGGGTGGGGGGTACTTAGGGGGGTACTTAGGGGGGGTACTTAGGCGGGTACTTAGGGGGGTCTTGGGAGGGGACTTGGGGGGGGGGTACTTAGGGGGATACTTAGGGGGGTCTTGGGGGGGGGTACTTAGGTGGGTACTTAGCGGGGTACTTAGGGTGGTACTAGGGGGGTCTTGGGGGGGGTACTTAGGGGGGTACTTAGGGGGATACTTAGGGGAGTACATAGGGGGGTCTTGGGGGGGGGGTTACTTCGGGGGGTCTTGTGGGGGTACTTAGGGGGGTAATTAGGGGGGTCTTGGGGGGGGACTTAGGGGGGGTACTTAGGTGGGTACTTAGGTGGGTCTTGGGGGGGCCTGGGGGGGTGGGTACTTAAGGGAGTACTCAGGGGGTCTTGGGGGGGGGGTACTTAGGGCGGTACTTCGGGGGGTCTTGGGGGGGGGGTACTTAAATGTGTACTTAGGGGGTCTTGGGGGGGGCAGGGGTGGTGGCATGAGGGGGGCATGGGGGGGGGGGTACTTATGGGGGTACTTAGGGGGGTCTTAGGGGGGGGGGTACTTAGGGGGTACTTTGGTGGGTCTTATGGGGGTGGTACTTAGGGGGGTCTTGGGGGGGTACTTAAAGGGGAACTTAGGGGTGTCTTGGGATGGTGGCATGGGGGGGGCATGGGGGGGTGGTACTTAGGGGGTTCTTGGAGGTGTACTTAGTGGGACTTAGGGGGGTCTTGGGGGGGGGGCTTGGGTGGGCCTTGGGGGGGGGGGGTTTTGGGGGGGGCTTGGGGAGGGTACTTAGGGGGGTACTTAGGTGGGTCTTGGGGGGGGGGCTGGGGGGGGGGGTTTTGGGGGGGGCTTGGGGGGGGTACTTAGGGGGGTACTTAGGTGGGTCTTGGGGCTGGTACTTAGGGGGGTCTTGGGTGGGTACTCTGGGGTGGTACTTAGGGGGGCCTGGGAGGGGTACTTAGGGGGGTCTTGGGAGGTTACTTAGGGTGGTACTTAGGTGGACTTAGGGGGGCTTGGGGAGGGGGGTACTTAGGAGGTACTTAGGGGGGGTACTTAGGGGGCCATGGGGGGTACTTAGGGGAGAACTTAGGGGGGTCTTGGGTGGGGTACTTAGGGGGGTCTTGGAGGGGGGGTACATAGGGGGGTACTTAGGGGGGTCTTGGGGGGGGGGCATGGGGGGGGTACTTAGGGGGGTCTTGGGGGGGTACTTAGGGGGTACTTAGGGGGGGTACTTAGGGGGCCATGGGGGGTGGAATGGGGGGGGGGGGTTCTTAGGGGGGTACTTCGGGGGGTCTTGGGGGGGTACTTAGGTGGGTACTTAGGGGGATCTTGGGGGGGGGGGGGTACTTAGGGGGGTACTTAGGGGGTCTTGGGGGGGTACTTAAAGGGGTACTTAGGAGGGTCTTGGGGGGGGGGGTTGGCATGGGGGGGCATGGGGGGGAAATACTAAGGGGGTTCTTGGGGGTGTACTTAGGGGGACTTAGGGTGGTCTTGGGGGGGGGGGTACTTAGGGGGTACTTAGGAGGGTCTTAGGGGGGTACTTAGGGGAGGACTTAGGTGGGTCTTGGGGGGGTACTTAGGGGGGTATTGGGAGGGGGCATGGGGGGTACTTAGGGGGGTACTTAGGGCGGTCTTTGGGGGGGTACTTAGTGGGCCATGGGGGGTACTTAGGGGAGAACTTAGGGGGGTCTTAGGTGGGGTACTTAGGGGGGTCTTGGGGGGGGGGGGGTACATAGGGTGGTACTTAGGGGGGTCTTGGGGGGTGGACTTGGGGGGGGGTTCTTAGGGAGGTACTTAGGGGGGTCTTGGGGGTGTACTTAGGGGGGTACTTAGGGGGGTATTGGGGTGGTACTTAGGGGGGTCTTGGGTGGGTACTCTGGGGTGGTACTTAGGGGGGCCTGGGAGGGGTACTTAGGGGGGTTTTGGGGGGGGTACTTAGGGGAGTACATAGGGGGGTCTTGTGGGGGGTACTTGGGGTGGTACTTAGGGGGGCCTGGGAGGGGTACTTAGGGGGGTCTTGGGGGGGTACTTAGGGGAGTACATAGGGGGGTCTTGTGGGGGGTACTTGGGGGGGTTTTGGAGGGGTACTTAGGGGGGCCTGGGGGGGGTGGGTACTTAAGGGATTACTCAGGGGGTCTTGGGGGGGTACTTGGGGTGGTACTTCGGGGGGTCTTGGGGTGGTACTTAGGTGGGTACTTAGTGGGGTCTTGGGGGGGGGGGGTACTTAGGTGGGTACTTAGGGGGTCTTGGGGGGGTACTTAAAGGGGTACTTAAGGGGGTCTTGGGGGGGGGGTGGCATGGTGGGGCATGGGGGTGGGCATGGGGGGGGAAATGCTTAGGGGGTTTTTGGGGGTGTACTTAGGGGGACTTAGGGGGGTCTTGGGGGGGGGGGTACTTAGGGGTTACTTAGGAGGGTCTTAGGGGGGTTCATAGGGGGGTACTTAGGGGGGTCTTGGGGGGGTACTTAGGAGGGTACTTAGGGGGGTACTTAGGGTGGTACTTAGTGGGGTTTTGGAGGGGTACTTAGGGGGGTTTTGGAGGGGTACTTAGGGGGGCCTGGGGGGGGGGGTGGGTACTTAAGGGAGTACTCAGGGGGTCTTGGGGGGGTACTTAGGGTGGTACTTCGGGGGGTCTTGGGGGGGTACTTAGGTGGGTACTTAGTGGGGTCTTGGGGGGTGGGGTACTTAGGTGGGTACTTAGGGGGTCTTGGGGGGGTACTTAAAGGGGTACTTAAGGGGGTCTTGGGGGGGGGGGTGGCATGGTGGGGCATGTGGGTGGGCATGGGGGGGAAATGCTTAGGGGGTTTTTGGGGGTGTACTTAGGGGGACTTAGGGGGGTCTTGGGGGGGGGGGGGGTACTTAGGGGTTACTTAGGAGGGTCTTAGGGGGGTACTTAGGGGGGGGACTTAGGTGGGTCTTGGGGGGGGGCTTGGGGGGGGGGTTGGGGGGGGGTTTGGGGGGGGGTTTTAGGGGGGGGTAGTTAGGTGGGTCTTGGGGGTGGTACTTAGGGGGGTCTTGGGTGGGTACTCTGGGGTGGTACTTAGGGGGGCCTGGGAGGGGTACTTAGGGGGTTCTTGGGAGGTTACTTAGGAGGGTACTTAGGGGGGTCTCGAGGGGGTACTTAGGGTGGTACTTAAAGGGATATTCGGTGTGGGGCTAGGGGGGGGGGGTACTTAGGGGGGTCTTGGGGGGGTACTTATGAGGGTACTTAGGGGGGATCTTGAGGGGGTACTTAGGGGGGTCGTGTGGGGGTACGGGGTGTGGTACTTAGGGGGGTCTTGGGTGGGGGGGTACTTAGGGGTAGTACTTAGGCGGGTACTTAGGGGGGTCTTGGGAGGGGACTTGGGGGGGGGTACTTAGGGGGGTCTTGGGGATGGGTACTTAGGTGGGTACTTGTGGGGTCTTGGGGGGGGACTTGGGGGTGGACTTGGGGTGGTCTTGGGGGGGTACTGGGGGGAGGTCCTTAGGGGGGTACTTAGGTGGGTCTTGGGAGGGGGGCTTGGGGGGGGCCGGGGGGGGGTTTTTGGGGGGGCTTGGGGGGGGGGGGGTACTTAGAGGGGTACTTAGGTGGGTCTTGGGGGTGGTACTTAGGGGGGTCTTGGGAGGGGTACTCTGGGGTGGTACTTAGGGGGGCCTGGGAGGGGTACTTAGGGGGGTCTTGGGAGGGTACTTAGGAGGGTACTTAGGGGGGTACTTAGGGTGGTACTTAGGGGGGTCCTGGGGGGGTACTTAGGGGGGTACTTAGGGGGGCCTGGGGGGGGGGGGGTGGGTACTTAAGGGAGTACTCAGGGGGTCTTGGGGGGGTACTTAGGGTGGTACTTCGGGGAGTCTTGGGGGGGTACTTAGGTGGGTACTTAGGGGGGTCTTGGGGGGGGGTACTTAGGGGGGTAATTAGGGGGTCTTGGGGGGGTACTTAAAGGGGTACTTATGGGTGTCTTGGGGGGAGGGCATGGGGGGGGCATGGGGGTGGGCATGTGGGGTGGTACTTAGGGGTTTCTTGGGGGTGTACTTAGGGGGACTTAGGTTGTCTTGGGGGGGGGGTACTTAGGGGGTACTTAGGAGGGTCTTAGGGGGGGACTTAGGTGGGTGTTGGGGGGGGCTTGGGGGGGGGGCTTGGGGGGGGGCTTGATGGGGGCTTGGGGGGGCTTGGGGGGGGCTTAAGGGGGGCTTGGGGGGGGGGCTTGGGGTGGGGCTTGATGGGGGCTTGGGGGGGGGTACTTAGGGGGGTACTTAGGTGGGTCTTGGGGGTGGTACTTAGGGGGGTCTTGGGTGGGTACTCTGGGGTGGTACTTAGGGGGGCCTGGGAGGGGTACTTAGGGGGGTCTTGGGAGGTTACTTAGGGTGGTACTTAGGGGGACTTAGGGGGGCTTGGGGGGGGGTACTAAGGGGGGACTTAGGTGGGTCTTGGGGGGGGGCTTGGGGTGGGCTTGGGGGGGGCTTGGGGGGTGGGTTTTTGCGGGGGGCTTGGGGGGGGTACTTAGGGGGTTACTTAGGGGGGTACTTAGGGGGGATCTTGGGGGGGTACTTAGGAGGGTACTTAGGAGGGGTACTTAGGCGGGTACTTAGGGGGGTCTTGGGAGGGGACTTGGGGGGGGGTACTTAGGGGTGTACTTAGGGGGGTCGTGTGGGGGTACGGGATGGGTACTTAGGGGGGTCTTGGGTGGGGGGTACTTAGGGGGGTACTTAGGGGGGGTACTTAGGCGGGTACTTAGGGGGGTCTTGGGAGGGGACTTGGGGGGGGGGGTACTTAGGGGGATACTTAGGGGGGTCTTGGGGGGGGTACTTAGGTGGGTACTTAGCGGGGTACTTAGGGTGGTACTAGGGGGGTCTTGGGGGGGGTACTTAGGGGGGTACTTAGGGGGATACTTAGGGGAGTACATAGGGGGGTCTTGGGGGGGGGGTTACTTCGGGGGGTCTTGTGGGGGTACTTAGGGGGGTAATTAGGGGGGTCTTGGGGGGGGACTTAGGGGGGGTACTTAGGTGGGTACTTAGGTGGGTCTTGGGGGGGCCTGGGGGGGTGGGTACTTAAGGGAGTACTCAGGGGGTCTTGGGGGGGGGGGTACTTAGGGCGGTACTTCGGGGGGTCTTGGGGGGGGGGTACTTAAATGTGTACTTAGGGGGTCTTGGGGGGGGCAGGGGTGGTGGCATGAGGGGGGCATGGGGGGGGGGGTACTTATGGGGGTACTTAGGGGGGTCTTAGGGGGGGGGGGTACTTAGGGGGTACTTTGGTGGGTCTTATGGGGGTGGTACTTAGGGGGGTCTTGGGGGGGTACTTAAAGGGGAACTTAGGGGTGTCTTGGGATGGTGGCATGGGGGGGGCATGGGGGGGTGGTACTTAGGGGGTTCTTGGAGGTGTACTTAGTGGGACTTAGGGGGGTCTTGGGGGGGGGGCTTGGGTGGGCCTTGGGGGGGGGGGTTTTGGGGGTCGCTTGGGGAGGGTACTTAGGGGGGTACTTAGGTGGGTCTTGGGGGGGAGGGCTTGGGGGGGGGGTTTTGGGGGGGGCTTGGGGGGGGGTACTTAGGGGGGTACTTAGGTGGGTCTTGGGGGTGGTACTTAGGGAAGTACATAGGGGGGTTTTGGGGGGGGTACTTGGGGCGGTCTTGGGGGGGTACTTAGGGGGGTACTTAGGGGGGCCTTGGGGGGTGGCATGGGGGGAGGGGTTCTTAGGGGGGTACTTAGGGGGGTCTTGGGGGGGGGTGGGTACTTAAGGGAGTACTCAGGGGGTCTTGGGGGGGTACTTAGGGTGGTACTTCGGGGGGTCTTGGGGGGGTACTTAGGTGGGTACTTAGGGGGATCTTGGGGGGGGGTGGTACTTAGGGGGGTACTTAGGGGGTCTTGGGGGGGTACTTAAAGGGGTACTTAGGAGGGTCTTGGGTGGGGGGGTGGCATGGGGGGGCATGGGGGGGGAAATACTAAGGGGGTTCTTGGGGGTGTACTTAGGGGGACTTAGGGTGGTTTTGGGGGGGGGGGGTACTTAGGGGTTACTTAGGAGGGTCTTAGGGGGGTACTTAGGGGGGGACTTAGGTGGGTCTTGGAGGGGGGGCTTGGGGGGGGGGGTACTTTGGTGGGTACTTACGGGGGTCTTGGGGGGGGTACTTAGGGGGGTATTGGGAGGGGGCATGGGGGGGTACTTAGGGGGGTCTTGGGGGGGGTACTTAGGCGGGTACTTAGGGGGGTCTTGGGAGGGGACTTGGGGGGGGGGGTACTTAGGGAAATACTTAGGGGGGTCTTGGGGGGGAACTTGGGGGGGGGGGGTACTTTGTGGGGTTCTTAGGAGGGTTTTGGGGGGGTAGTTAAAGGGGTACTTAGGGGGGTCTTGGGGGGTGGGCTTGGGGGGGGGGGTTTTGGGGGGGGATTGGGGGGGGTTACTTAGGGGGGTACTTAGGGGGGTACTTAGGTGGGTCTTGGGGATGGTACTTAGGGGGGTCTTGGGTGGGTACTCTGGGGTGGTACTTAGGGGGGCCTGGGAGGGGTACTTAGGGGGGTCTTGGGGGGGTACTTAGGGGAGTTCATAGGGGGGTCTTGTGGGGGGTACTAGGGGGGGTCTTGGGGGGGTACTTAGGGGGGTACTTAGTGGGGTCTTGGGGGGGGGAATGGGGGGGGGGGTTCTTAGGGGGGTACTTAGGGGGGTCTTGGGGGGGTACTTAGGAGGGTACTTAGGGGGGTACTTAGGGTGGTACTTAGTGGGGTTTTGGAGGGGTACTTAGGGGGGTTTTGGAGGGGTACTTAGGGGGGCCTGGGGGGGGGGGTGGGTACTTAAGGGAGTACTCAGGGGGTCTTGGGGGGGTACTTAGGGTGGTACTTCGGGGGGTCTTGGGTGGTACTTAGGTGGGTACTTAGTGGGGTCTTGGGGGGGGGGGTGGCATGGTGGGACATGGGGGTGGGCATGGGGGGGGAAATACTTAGGGGGTTTTTGGGGGTGTACTTAGGGGGACTTAGGGGGGTCTTGGGGGGGGGGGTACTTAGGGGGTACTTAGGAGGGTCTTAGTGGGGTACTTAGGGGGGGACTTAGGTGGGTCTTGGGGGGGGGGCTTGGGGGGGGACTTGGGGGGGGGGTTTGGTGGGGGGTTTTAGGGGGGGGGTAGTTAGGTGGGTCTTGGGGGTGGTACTTAGGGGGGTCTTGGGTGGGTACTCTGGGGTGGTACTTAGGGGGGCCTGGGAGGGGTACTTAGGGGGGTCTTGGGAAGTTACTTAGGTGGGTACTTAGGGGGGTCTCGAGGGGGTACTTAGGGTGGTACTTAAAGGGATCTTCGGTGTGGGGCTAGGGGGGGGGGGTACTTAGGGGGGTCTTGGGGGGGTACTTATGAGGGTACTTAGGGGGGATCTTGGGGGGGTACTTAGGGGGGTCGTGTGGGGGTACGGGGTGTGGTACTTAGGGGGGTCTTGGTTGGGGGGGGTACTTAGGGGTAGTACTTAGGCGGGTACTTAGGGGGGTCTTGGGAGGGGACTTGGGGGGGGGGGCGGTACTTAGGGGGGTCTTGGGGATGGGTACTTAGGGGGGTACTTGGGGGGTCTTGGGGGGGGACTTGGGGGTGGACTTGGGGTGGTCTTGGGGGGGGTACTGGGGGGAGGTCCTTAGGGGGGGTACTTAGGTGGGTCTTGGGGGGATACTTAAAGGGGTACTTAGGGGTGTCTTGGGGGGGGGTGGCATGGGGGGGGCATGGGGGTGGGCATGGGGTGGGGTTACTTATAGGTTTCTTGGGGGGGTACTTACGGGGACTTAGGGGGTCTTGGGGGGGGGGGGTACTTAGGGGGTACTTAGGAGGGTCTTAGGGGGGGACTTAGGTGGGTCTTGGGGGGGGTACTTAGGGGGGGTACTTAGGGGGGATCTTGAGGGGGTACTTAGGAGGGTACTTAGGGGGGTCTTGGGAGGGGACTTGGGGGGGGGGTACTTAGGGGTGTACTTAGGGGGGTCTTGGGGGGGTACTTAGGGGGTTACTTAGGGGGGTCTTGGGGGGGTACTTAGGGTGGTACTTAGGGGGGTCTTGGGGGGGTACTTAGGGGGGTCTTGGGGGGGTACTTAGGGGGGTACATAGTGGTGCCTGGGAGGGGTACTTAGGGGGGTCATAGGGGTATACTTAGGGGAGTACATAGGGGGGTCTTGGGGGGGGGGTTACTTCGGGGGGTCTTGTGGGGGTATTTAGGGGGGTACTTAGGGGGGGACTTAGGTGGGTCTTGGGGGTGGTACTTAGGGGGGTCTTGGGTGGGTACTCTGGGGTGGTACTTAGGGGGGCCTGGGAGGGGTACTTAGGGGGGTCTTGGGAGGTTACTTAGGTGGGTACTTAGGGGGGGCTCGAGGGGGGTACTTAGGGTGGTACTTAAAGGGATCTTCGGTGTGGGGCTAGGGGGGTACTTAGGGGGTCTTGGGGGTTTACTTAAATGTGTACTTAGGGGGGTCTTGGGGGGTGGCATGAGGGGGGCATGGGGGTGGGGGGTACTTAGGGGGGTACTTAGGGGGGTCTTAGGGGGGGGGGTACTTAGGGGGTACTTTGGTGGGTCTTATGGGGGTACTTAGGGAGATCTTCGAGGGGGGGGCTTGGGGGGAGGTACTTAAGGGGGTACTTAGGTGGGTCTTGGGGGTGGTACTTAGGGGGGTCTTGGGGGGGTACTTAAAGGGGAACTTAGGGGTGTCTTGGGGGGGTGGCATGGGGGGGGCATGGGGGGGGGGGTACTTAGGGGGTTCTTGGGGGTGTACTTAGTGGGACTTAGGGGGGTTTTGGGGGGGGCTTGGGGGGGTCTTGGGGGGGGGGGTTTTGGTGGGGGCTTGGGGAGGGTACTTAGGGGGGTACTTAGGTGGGTCGTGGGGGGGGGCTTGGGAGGGGGGTTTTGGGGGGGGCTTGGGGGGGCCTTGGAGGGGTACTTAGGGGGGTCTGGGGGGGGTACTTAGGTGGGAAATTAGGGGGGTCGTGGGGGGGGGGGGTAATTAGGGATGGTACTTAGGGTGGTCTTGGGAGGGGACTTTGGGGGGGGGGTACTTAGGGGGGTCTTGGGAGGTTACTTAGGTGGGTACTTAGGGGGGTCTCGAGGGGGTACTTAGGGTGGTACATAAAGGGATCTTCGGTGTGGGGCTAGGGGGGGATGGTACTTAAGGGGGTCTTGGGGGGGGGGGGGTACTTAGGGGTGTACTTAGGGGGGTCGTGTGGGGGTACGGGGTGTGGTACTTAGGGGGGTCTTGGGGGGGGGGGGGGTACTTAGGGGTGTACTTAGGGGGGTCGTGTGGGGGTACGGGGTGTGGTACTTAGGGGAAGTTTGTGAGGGGACTTGGGGGGGGGGGTACTTAGGGGGGTCTTGGGGGGGGACTTGGGGGGGGGGTACTTAGGGGGGTCTGGGGGGGGGGCTTGGGGGGGGCCGGGGGGGGGGGTTTTTGGGGGGGGCTTGGGGGGGGGTACTTAGGGGGGTACTTAGGTGGGTCTTGGGGGTGGTACTTAGGGGGGTCTTGGGTGGGTACTCTGGGGAGGTACTTAGGGGGGCCTGGGAGGGGTACTTAGGGGGGTCTTGGGAGGGTACTTAGGAGGGTACTTAGGGGGGGTACTTAGGGTGGTACTTAGGGGGGTCTTGGGGGGGTACTTAGGGGGGTACTTAGGGGGGTAATTAGGGGGGCCTGGGGGGGGGGGTGGGTACTTAAGGGAGTACTCAGGGGGTCTTGGGGGGGTACTTAGGTTGGTACTTCGGGGAGTCTTGGGGGGGTACTTAGGTGGGTACTTAGGGGGGGTCTTGGGGGGGGGGGGGTACTTAGGGGGGTACTTAGGGGGTCTTGGGGGGGTACTTAAAGGGGTAGTTATGGGTGTCTTGGGGGGGTGGCATGGGGGGGGCATGGGGGTGGGCATGGGGGGGGGGGTACTTAAGGGTTTCTTGGGGGTGTACTTAGGGGGACTTAGGGGGTCTTGGGGGGGGGGGTACTTAGGGGGTACTTAGGAGGGTCTTAGGGGGGGACTTGGGGGGGGGCTTGAAGGGGGGGGCTTGATGGGGGCTTGGGGGGGGCTTGGGGGGGGGCTTGGTGGGTGGGTTTTTGGGGGGGCTTGGGGGGGGGGGTACTTAGGTGGGTCTTGGGGGTGGTACTTAGGGGGGTCTTGGGTGGGTACTCTGGGGTGGTATTTAGGGGGGCCTGGGAGGGGTACTTAGGGGGGTCTTGGGAGGTTACTTAGGGTGGTACTTAGGTGGACTTAGGGGGGCTTGGGGAGGGGGGGTACTTAGGAGGTACTTAGGGGGGGTACTTAGGGGGCCATGGGGGGTACTTAGGGGAGAACTTAGGGGGGTCTTGGGTGGGGTACTTAGGGGGGTCTTGGAGGGGGGGTACATAGGGGGGTACTTAGGGGGGTCTTGGGGGGGGGCATGGGGGGGGGGGTACTTAGGGGGGTCTTGGGGGGGGTACTTAGGGGGACTTAGGGGGGCTTGGGGAGGGGGGGTACTTAGGGGGTACTTAGGGGGGTACTTAGGGGGCCATGGGGGGTGGCATGGGGGGGGGGGGTTCTTAGGGGGGTACTTCGGGGGGTCTTGGGGGGGTACTTAGGTGGGTACTTAGGGGGATCTTGGGGGGGGGGGGGGTACTTAGGGGGGTACTTAGGGGGTCTTGGGGGGGTACTTAAAGGGGTACTTAGGAGGGTCTTGGGGGGGGGGGTTGGCATGGGGGGGCATGGGGGGGGAAATACTAAGGGGGTTCTTGGGGGTGTACTTAGGGGGACTTAGGGTGGTCTTGGGGGGGGGGGGTACTTAGGGGATACTAAGGAGGGTCTTAGGGGGGTACTTAAGGGGGGACTTAGGGTGGTACTTAGGGGGGTCTTGGGGGGGTACTTAGGGGGGTACTTAGGGGGGTAATTAGGGGGGCCTGGGGGGGGGGGGGTGGGTACTTAAGGGAGAACTCAGGGGGTCTTGGGGGGGTACTTAGGTTGGTACTTCGGGGAGTCTTGGGGAGGTACTTAGGTGGGTACTTAGGGGGGTCTTGGGGGGGGGGGGGTACTTAGGGGGGTACTTAGGGGGTCTTGGGGGGGTACTTAAAGGGGTAGTTATGGGTGTCTTGGGGGGGTGGCATGGGGGGGGGGCATGGGGGTGGGCATGGGGGGGGGGTACTTAAGGGTTTCTTGGGGGTGTACTTAGGGGGACTTAGGGGGTCTTGGGGGGGGGGGTACTTAGGGGGTACTTAGGAAGGTCTTAGGGGGGGACTTTGGGTGGGGCTTGAAGGGGGGGGCTTGGGGGGGGGCTTGGTGGGGGGGTTTTTGGGGGGGTTTGGGGGGGGGGGTACTTAGGGGGGTACTTAGGTGGGTCTTGGGGCTGGTACTTAGGGGGGTCTTGGGTGGGTACTCTGGGGTGGTACTTAGGGGGGCCTGGGAGGGGTACTTAGGGGGGTCTTGGGAGGTTACTTAGGGTGGTACTTAGGTGGACTTAGGGGGGCTTGGGGAGGGGGGTACTTAGGAGGTACTTAGGGGGGGTACTTAGGGGGCCATGGGGGGGTACTTAGGGGAGAACTTAGGGGGGTCTTGGGTGGGGTACTTAGGGGGGTCTTGGAGGGGGGGTACATAGGGGGGTACTTAGGGGGGTCTTGGGGGGGGGGGCATGGGGGGGGTACTTAGGGGGGTCTTGGGGGGGTACTTAGGGGGTACTTAGGGGGGGTACTTAGGGGGCCATGGGGGGTGGAATGGGGGGGGGGGGTTCTTAGGGGGGTACTTCGGGGGGTCTTAGTGGGGTACTTAGGGAGGGACTTAGGTGGGTCTTGGGGGGGGGGCTTGGGGGGGGACTTGGGGGGGGGGTTTGGTGGGGGGTTTTAGGGGGGGGGTAGTTAGGTGGGTCTTGGGGGTGGTACTTAGGGGGGTCTTGGGTGGGTACTCTGGGGTGGTACTTAGGGGGGCCTGGGAGGGGTACTTAGGGGGGTCTTGGGAAGTTACTTAGGTGGGTACTTAGGGGGGTCTCGAGGGGGTACTTAGGGTGGTACTTAAAGGGATCTTCGGTGTGGGGCTAGGGGGGGGGGTACTTAGGGGGGTCTTGGGGGGGTACTTATGAGGGTACTTAGGGGGGATCTTGGGGGGGTACTTAGGGGGGTCGTGTGGGGGTACGGGGTGTGGTACTTAGGAGGGTCTTGGTTGGGGGGGGTACTTAGGGGTAGTACTTAGGCGGGTACTTAGGGGGGTCTTGGGAGGGGACTTGGGGGGGGGGCGGTACTTAGGGGGGTCTTGGGGATGGGTACTTAGGGGGGTACTTGGGGGGTCTTGGGGGGGGACTTGGGGGTGGACTTGGGGTGGTCTTGGGGGGGTACTGGGGGGAGGTCCTTAGGGGGGTACTTAGGTGGGTCTTGGGGGGATACTTAAAGGGGTACTTAGGGGTGTCTTGGGGGGGGGTGGCATGGGGGGGGCATGGGGGTGGGCATGGGGTGGGGTTACTTATAGGTTTCTTGGGGGGGTACTTACGGGGACTTAGGGGGGTCTTGGGGGGGGGGGTACTTTAGGGGGACTTAGGGGGGTCTGGGGGGGGGGGTACTTAGGGGGTACTTAAGGTGGTCTTAGGGGGGTACTTAGGGGGTCTTGGGGGTGGTACTTAGGGGGGTCTTGGGGGGGTACTTAGGGTGGTACTTAGGGGGGTCTTGGGGGGGTACTTAGGGGGGTACATAGTGGTGCCTGGGAGGGGTACTTAAGGGGGTCTTAGGGGGATACTTAGGGGTGTACATAGGGGGGTCTTGGGGGGGGGTTACTTCGGGGGGTCTTGTGGGGGTACTTAGGGGGGTAATTAGGGGGGTCTTGGGGGGGGAATTAGGGGAGGCTTGGGGGGGGACTTAGGGGGGGTTCTTAGGTGGGTACTTAGGGGGGTCTTGGGGGGGC
This sequence comes from Prorops nasuta, assembly GCF_024137725.1. Classification (NCBI taxonomy): domain Eukaryota; kingdom Metazoa; phylum Arthropoda; class Insecta; order Hymenoptera; family Bethylidae; genus Prorops; species Prorops nasuta. Next base: position 20,166 of record NW_027117031.1, on the reverse strand, counting down.
CTGGGGGGGTGGGTACTTAAGGGAGTACTCAGGGGGTCTTGGGGGGGGGGTACTTAGGGCGGTACTTCGGGGGCTCTTGGGGGGGGTTACTTAGGTGGGTACTTAGTGGGGTCTTGGGGGGGGGGGGTACTTAGGTGGGTACTTAGGGGGTCTTGGGGGGGTACTTAAAGGGGTACTTAAGGGGGTCTTGGGGGGGGGTGGCATGGTGGGACATGGGGGTGGGCATGGGGGGGGAAATACTTAGGGGGTACTTTGGTGGGTCTTATGGGGGTACTTAGGGAGATCTTCGAGGGGGGGGCTTGGGGGGATGTACTTAAGGGGGTACTTAGGTGGGTCTTGGGGGTGGTACTTAGGGGGGTCTTGGGGGGGTACTTAAAGGGGAACTTAGGGGTGTCTTGGGGGGGTGGCATGGGGGGGGGGTACTTAGGGTGTTCTTGGGTGGGTACTTAGGGGGGTATTGGGAGGGGGCATGGGGGGTACTTAGGGGGGTACTTAGGGCGGTCTTGGGGGGGGGGGGTACTTAGTGGGCCATGGGGGGTACTTAGGGGAGAACTTAGGGGGTTCTTAGGTGGGGTACTTAGGGGGGTCTTAGGGGGGTACTTAGGGGGGGACTTAGGTGGGTCTTGGGTGGGTACTTAGGGGGGTATTGGGAGGGGGCATGGGGGGTACTTAGGGGGGTCTTGGGGGGGGGACTTGGGGGGGGGTTCTTAATGAGTTACTTAGGGGGGTCTTGGGGGTGTACTTAGGGGGGTACTTAGGGGGGTATTGGGGTGGTACTTAGGGGGGTATTGGGGGGGTACTTAGGGGGACTTAGGTGGTCTTGGGGGGGTACTCAGGGGAGTACATAGTGGTGCCTTGGGGGGGTATTAGGGGGGTACTTCGGGGGTTACTTAGTGGGGTCTTGGGGGGTGGCATGGGGGGGGGGGTTCTTAGGGGGGTACTTAGGGGGGTCTTGGGGGGGGGGGGGTGGGTACTTAAGGGAGTACTCAGGGGGTCTTGGGGGGGTACTTAGGGTGGTACTTCGGGGGGTCTTGGGGGGGTAATTAGGTGGGTACTTAGGGGGATCTTGGGGGGGGGGGGTACTTAGGAGGGTACTTAGGGGGTCTTGGGGGGGTACTTAAAGGGGTACTTAGGAGGGTCTTGGGGGGGGGGATGGCATGGGGGGGCATGGGGGGGGAAATACTAAGGGGGTTCTTGGGGGTGTACTTAGGGGGACTTAGGGTGGTCTTGGGGGGGGGGGGTACTTAGGGGGTACTTAGGAGGGTCTTAGGGGGGTACTTAGGGGGGGACTTAGGTGGGTCTTGGGTGGGTACTTAGGGGGGTATTGGGAGGGGGCATGGGGGGTTCTTAGGGGGGTACTTAGGGCGGTCTTGGGGGGGGGGGTACTTAGTGGGCCATGGGGGGTACTTAGGGGAGAACTTAGGGGGGTCTTAGGTGGGGTACTTAGGGGGGTCTTGGGGGGGGGGGGTACATAGGGGGGTACTTAGGGGGGTCTTGGGGGGGGGACTTGGGGGGGGGTTCTTAGGGAGGTACTTAGGGGGGTCTTGGGGGTGTACTTAGGGGGGTACTTAGGGGGGTATTGGGGGGGTACTTAGGGGGACTTAGGTGGTTTTAGGGGGGTACTCAGGGGAGTACATAGTGGTGCCTTGGGGGGGTATTAGGGGGGTACTTCGGGGGTTACTTAGTGGGGTCTTGGGGGGGCCTTGGAGGGGTACTTAGGGGGGTCTGGGTGGGTACTTAGGTGGGTAATTAGGGGGGTCGTGGGGGGGGGGTAATTAGGGGGGTACTTAGGGTGGTCTTGGGAGGGGACTTTGGGGGGGGGGGTACTTAGGGGGGTCTTGGGAGGTTACTTAGGTGGGTACTTAGGGGGGTCTCGAGGGGGTACTTAAAGGGATCTTCGAGGTGGGGCTAGGGGGGGGGGGGGTACTTCGGGGGGTCTTGGTGGGGTACTTAGGAGGGTACTTAGGGGGGATCTTGGGGGGGTACTTAGGAGGGTACTTAGGGGGGAATTGGGGGGGGGTACTTATGGGTGTACTTAGGGGGGTCGTGTAGGGGTACGGGGTGTGGTACTTAGGGGGGTCTTGGGGGGGGGTACTTAGGCGGGTACTTAGGGGGGTCTTGGGAGGGGACTTGGGGGGGGGGGGGAACTTGGGGGGGGGGTACTTTGGGCGGTACTTAGGGGGGTCGTGTAGGGGTACGGGGTGTGGTACTTAGGGGGGGTACTTAGGCGGGTACTTAGGGGGGTCTTGGGAGGGGACTTGGGGGGGGGGGTACTTAAGGGGGTCTTGGGGATGTTTACTTAGGGGGGTACTTGGGGGGTCTTGGGGGGGACTTGGGGGTGGACTTGGGGGGGTACTTAGGGGGGTACTTAGGGGGGTCTTGGGGGGTGGCATGGGGGGGGGGGGTTCTTAGGGGGGTCTTAGGGGGGGTACTTAAGGGGGTACTTAGAGGGGTTTAGGGGGAGTAGTTAAAGGGGTACTTAGGGGGTCTTGGGGGGGGGGCTTGGGGGGGGGGGTTTGGGGGGGGGCTTGGGGGGGGGGTACTTAGGGGGGGTACTTAGGTGGGTCTTGGGGGTGGTACTTAGGGGGGTCTTGGGTGGGTACTCTGGGGTGGTACTTAGGGGGGCCTGGGAGGGGTACTTAGGGGGGTCTTGGGGGGGTACTTAGGGAAGTACATAGGGGGGTCTTGTGGGGGGTACTTGGGGGGGTCTTGGGGGGGGTACTTAGGGGGGTACTTAGGGGGGTCTTGGGGGGTGGCATGGGGGGGGGGGGTTCTTAGGGGGGTACTTAGGGGGGTCTTGGGGGGGGGGGGTGGGTACTTAAGGGAGTACTCAGGGGGTCTTGGGTGGGTACTTAGGGTGGTACTTCGGGGGGTCTTGGGGGGGGTACTTAGGTGGGAACTTAGGGGGATCTTGGGGGGGGGGGGTACTTAGGGGGGTACTTAGGGGGTCTTGGGGGGGGTACTTAAAGGGGTACTTAGGAGGGTCTTGGGGGGGGGATGGCATGGGGGGGCATGGGGGGGGGAAATACTAAGGGGGTTCTTGGGGGTGTACTTAGGGGGACTTAGGGTGGTCTTGGGGGGGTACTTAGGGGGGTATTGGGAGGGGGCATGGGGGGTACTTAGGGGGGTACTTAGGGCGGTCTTGGGGGGGGGGGGGTACTTAGTGGGCCATGGGGGGTTCTTAGGGGAGAACTTAGGGGGGTCTTAGGTGGGGTACTTAGGGGGGTCTTGGGGGGGGGGGTACATAGGGGGGTACTTAGGGGGGTCTTGGGGGGGGGACTTGGGGGGGGGGTTCTTAGGGAGGTACTTAGGGGGGTCTTGGGGGTGTACTTAGGGGGGTACTTAGGGGGGTATTGGGGTGGACTTAGGGGGGTATTGGGTGGTACTTAGGTGGGTACTTAGTGGGGTCTTGGGGGGGGGGGGGGTACTTAGGTGGGTACTTAGGGGGTCTTGGGGGGGGGGGTACTAAGGTGGGTACTTAGGGGGTCTTGGGGGGGTACTTAAAGGGGTACTTAAGGGGGTCTTTGGGGGGGGGGGTGGCCTGGTGGGGCATGGGGGTGGGCATGGGGGGGGAAATACTTAGGGGGTTTTTGGGGGTGTACTTAGGGGGACTTAGGGGGGTCTTGGGGGGGGGGGTACTTAGGGGGGTACTTAGGAGGGTCTTAGGGGGGTACTTAGGGGGGGACTTAGGTGGGTCTTGGGGGTGGTACTCTGGGGTGGTACTTAGGGGGGCCTGGGAGGGGTACTTAGGGGGGTCTTGGGAGGTTACTTAGGGTGGTACTTAGGGGGACTTAGGGGGGCTTGGGGAGGGGGGGTACGTAGGAGGTACTTAGGGGGGGTACTTAGTGGGCCATGGGGGGTACTTAGGGGAGAACTTAGGGGGGTCTTGGGTGGGGGTACTTAGGGGGGTCTTGGAGGGGGGGTACATAGGGGGGTACTTAGAGGGGTCTTGGGGGGGGCATGGGGGGGGTCTTGGGAGGTTACTTAGGGTGGTACTTAGGGGGACTTAGGGGGGCTTGGGGAGGGGGGGTACTTAGGGGGGTACTTAGGGGGGGGTACTTAGGGGGCCATGGGGGGGTACTTAGGGGAGAACTTTGGGGGGTCTTGGGTGGGGAACTTGGGGGGGTTTTGGAGGGGGGGGTACATAGGGGGGGTACTTAGAGGGGTCTTTGGGGGGGGGGGTTCTTAGGTGGGTATTGGGGTGGTACTTAGGGGGGTATTGGGGGGGTACTGAGGGGGGGACTTAGGTGGTCTTGGGGGGGGGCATGGGGGGTACTTAGGGTGGTACTTAGGGGGGTCTTGGGGGGGGGGGGTACTTAGGTAGGTACTTAGGGGGGTCGTGGGGGGGGGGGGGGGGGTAATTAGGGGGGGTACTTAGGGGGGTCTTGGGGGGGACTTGGGGTGGACTTGGGGTGGTCTTGGGGGGGGTACTGGGGGGAGGTTCTTAGGGGGGGTACTTAGGTGGGTCTTGGGGGGGGGCTTGGGGGGGGCTTGGGGGGGGCTTGGTGGGGTGGTTTTGGGGGTGGCTTGGGGGGGGGGTACTTAGGGGGGGTACTTAGGTGGGTCTTGGGGGTGGTACTTAGGGGGGTCTTGGGGGGGGTACTTAGGGTGGTACTTAGGGGGGTCTTGGGGGGGGTACTTAGGGGGGTCTTGGGGGGGGTACTTAGGGGGGTACATAGTGGTGCCTGGGAGGGGTACTTAGGGGGGTCATAGGGGTATACTTAGGGGAGTACATAGGGGGGTCTTGGGGGGGGGGTTACTTCGGGGGGTCTTGTGGGGGTATTTAGGGGGGTACTTAGGTGGGTCTTGGGGGTGGTACTTAGGGGGGTCTTGGGGGGGTACTTAAAGGGGAACTTAGGGGTGTCTTGGGGGGGGTGGCATGGGGGGGGCATGGGGGGGGGTACTTAGGGGGTTCTTGGGGGTGTACTTAGTGGGACTTAGGGGGGTTTTGGGGGGGGCTTGGGGGGGGTCTTGGGGGGGGGGTTTTGGTGGGGGCTTGGGGAGGGTACTTAGGGGGGTACTTAGGTGGGTCGTGGGGGGGGGGCTTGGGGGGGGGGGGTTTTGGGGGGGGCTTGGGGGGGCCTTGGAGGGGTACTTAGGGGGGTCTGGGGGGGGTACTTAGGTGGGAAATTAGGGGGGTCGTGGGGGGGGGGGTAATTAGGGATGGTACTTAGGGTGGTCTTGGGAGGGGACTTTGGGGGGGGGGGTACTTAGGGGGGTCTTGGGAGGTTACTTAGGTGGGTACTTAGGGGGGTCTCGAGGGGGTACTTAGGGTGGTACTTAAAGGGATCTTCGAGGTGGGGCTAGGGGGGGGGGGTACTTAGGGGGATACTTAGGGGGGTCTTGGGGGGGACTTGGGGGGGGGTACTTAAGGGGGTCTTGGGGATGGGTACTTAGGGGGGTACTTGGGGGGTCTTGGGGGGGACTTGGGGGTGGACTTGGGGTGGTATTGGGGGGTACTGGGGGGTGGTTCTTAGGGGGGGTACTTAGGTGGGTCTTGGGGGGGGGGCTTGGGGGGGGCTTGGGGGGGGCTTGGGGGGGGTATTTGGGGGTGGCTTGGGGGGGGGGGGTTTGGGGGTGGCTTGGGGGGGGGGTACTTAGGGGGGTACTTAGGTGGGTCTTGGGGGTGGTACTTAGGGGGGTCTTGGGTGGGTACTCTGGGGTGGTACTTAGGGGGGCCTGGGAGGGGTACTTGGGGGGTCTTGGGAGGGTACTTAGGAGGATACTTAGGGGGGTACTTAGGGTGGTACTTAGGGGGGTCTTGGGGGGGTAATTAGGGTGGTACTTAGGGGGGTACTTAGGGGGGCTGGGGGGGGGGGAGGGTACTTAAGGGAGTACTTAGGGGAGAACTTAGGGGGGTCTTAGGTGGGGTACTTAGGGGGGTCTTGGGGGGGGGTACATAGGGGGGTACTTAGGGGGGTCTTGGGGGGGGGGACTTGGGGGGGGGTTCTTAGGGAGGTACTTAGGGGGGTCTTGGGGGGTGTACTTAGGGGGGGTACTTAGGGGGGTATTGGGGTGGTACTTAGGGGGGTATTGGGTGGTACTTAGGTGGGTACTTAGTGGGGTCTTGGGGGGGGGGGGGGTACTTAGGTGGGTACTTAGGGGGTCTTGGGGGGGGGGGTACTAAGGTGGGTACTTAGGGGGTCTTGGGGGGGTACTTAAAGGGGTACTTAAGGGGGTCTTTGGGGGGGGGTGGCCTGGTGGGGCATGGGGGGGGTCTTGGGAGGTTACTTAGGGTGGTACTTAGGGGGACTTAGGGGGGCTTGGGGAGGGGGGTACGTAGGAGGTACTTAGGGGGGGTACTTAGTGGGCCATGGGGGGTACTTAGGGGGAGAACTTAGGGGGGTCTTGGGTGGGGTACTTAGGGGGGTCTTGGAGGGGGGGTACATAGGGGGGTACTTAGAGGGGTCTTGGGGGGGGCATGGGGGGGGTCTTGGGAGGTTACTTAGGGTGGTACTTAGGGGGACTTAGGGGGGCTTGGGGAGGGGGGTACTTAGGGGGTACTTAGGGGGGGTACTTAGGGGGCCATGGGGGGTACTTAGGGGAGAACTTTGGGGGGTCTTGGGTGGGGAACTTAGGGGGGTCTTGGAGGGGGGGTACATAGGGTGGTACTTAGAGGGGTCTTTGGGGGGGGGGGGTTCTTAGGTGGGTATTGGGGTGGTACTTAGGGGGGTATTGGGGGGGTACTGAGGGGGGACTTAGGTGGTCTTGGGGGGGGGCATGGGGGGTACTTAGGGTGGTACTTAGGGGGGTCTTGGGGGGGGGGGGTACTTAGGTAGGTACTTAGGGGGGTCGTGGGGGGGGGGGGTAATTAGGGGGGTACTTAGGGGGGTCTTGGGGGGGACTTGGGGGTGGACTTGGGGTGGTCTTGGGGGGGTACTGGGGGGAGGTTCTTAGGGGGGGTACTTAGGTGGGTCTTGGGGGGGGGCTTGGGGGGGGCTTGGGGGGGGCTTGGTGGGGTGGTTTTGGGGGTGGCTTGGGGGGGGGTACTTAGGGGGGTACTTAGGTGGGTCTTGGGGGGTGGTACTTAGGGGGGTCTTGGGGGGGTACTTAGGGTGGGTACTTAGGGGGGTCTTGGGGGGGGTACTTAGGGGGGTACATAGTGGTGCCTGGGAGGGGTACTTAGGGGGGTCATAGGGGTATACTTAGGGGAGTACATAGGGGGGTCTTGGGGGGGGGGTTACTTCGGGGGGTCTTGTGGGGGTATTTAGGGGGGGTACTTAGGGGGGGACTTAGGTGGGTCTTGGGGGTGGTACTTAGGGGGGTCTTGGGTGGGTACTCTGGGGTGGTACTTAGGGGGGCCTGGGAGGGGTACTTAGGGGGGTCTTGGGAGGTTACTTAGGTGGGTACTTAGGGGGGGCTCGAGGGGGGTACTTAGGGTGGTACTTAAAGGGATCTTCGGTGTGGGGCTAGGGGGGGTACTTAGGGGGTCTTGGGGGTTTACTTAAATGTGTACTTAGGGGGGTCTTGGGGGGTGGCATGAGGGGGGCATGGGGGTGGGGGTACTTAGGGGGGGTACTTAGGGGGGTCTTAGGGGGGGGGGGTACTTAGGGGGTACTTTGGTGGGTCTTATGGGGGTACTTAGGGAGATCTTCGAGGGGGGGGCTTGGGGGGAGGTACTTAAGGGGGTACTTAGGTGGGTCTTGGGGGTGGTACTTAGGGGGGTCTTGGGGGGGTACTTAAAGGGGAACTTAGGGGTGTCTTGGGGGGGTGGCATGGGGGGGGCATGGGGGGGGGTACTTAGGGGGTTCTTGGGGGTGTACTTAGTGGGACTTAGGGGGGTTTTGGGGGGGGCTTGGGGGGGGTCTTGGGGGGGGGGTTTTGGTGGGGGCTTGGGGAGGGTACTTAGGGGGGTACTTAGGTGGGTCGTGGGGGGGGGGGTTTTGGGGGGGGCTTGGGGGGGCCTTGGAGGGGTACTTAGGGGGGTCTGGGGGGGTACTTAGGTGGGAAATTAGGGGGGTCGTGGGGGGGGGGGGTAATTAGGGATGGTACTTAGGGTGGTCTTGGGAGGGGACTTTGGGGGGGGGGGTACTTAGGGGGGTCTTGGGAGGTTACTTAGGTGGGTACTTAGGGGGGTCTCGAGGGGGGTACTTAGGGTGGTACTTAAAGGGATCTTCGAGGTGGGGCTAGGGGGGGGGGGGTACTTAGGGGGATACTTAGGGGGGTCTTGGGGGGGACTTGGGGGGGGGGTACTTAAGGGGGTCTTGGGGATGGGTACTTAGGGGGGTACTTGGGGGGTCTTGGGGGGGACTTGGGGGTGGACTTGGGGTGGTATTGGGGGGGTACTGGGGGGTGGTTCTTAGGGGGGGTACTTAGGTGGGTCTTGGGGGGGGGGGCTTGGGGGGTGGCTTGGGGGGGGGCTTGGGGGGGGTATTTGGGGGTGGCTTGGGGGGGGGTTTTGGGGGTGGCTTGGGGGGGGGGTACTTAGGGGGGTACTTAGGTGGGTCTTGGGGGTGGTACTTAGGGGGGTCTTGGGTGGGTACTCTGGGGTGGTACTTAGGGGGGCCTGGGAGGGGTACTTGGGGGGTCTTGGGAGGGTACTTAGGAGGATACTTAGGGGGGTACTTAGGGTGGTACTTAGGGGGGTCTTGGGGGGGTAATTAGGGTGGTACTTAGGGGGGTACTTAGGGGGGCTGGGGGGGGGGGGGAGGGTACTTAAGGGAGTACTGAGGGGGTCTTGGGGGGTACTTAGGGTGGTACTTCGGGGGGTCTTGGGGGGGGTACTTAGGTGGGTACTTAGAGGGGTCTTGGGGGGGGGGGTACTTAGGGGGGTACTTAGGGGGTCTTGGGGGGATACTTAAAGGGGTGCTTAGGGGTGTCTTGGGGGGGGGGGGTGGCATGGGGGGGGCATGGGGGTGGGCATGGGGGGGGGTACTTAGGGGTTTCTTGGGGGTGTACTTAGGGGGGTCGTGTGGGGGTACGGGGTGTGGTACTTAGGGGGGTCTTGAGGGGGGTACTTAGGGGGGGTACTTAGGGGGGATCTTGGGGGGGGTACTTAGGAGGGTACTTAGGAGGGGTACTTAGGCGGGTACTTAGGGGGGTCTTGGGAGGGGACTTGGGGGGGGGGTACTTAGGGGTGTACTTACGGGGGTCGTGTGGGGGTACGGGGTGTGGTACTTAGGGGGGTCTTGGGGGGGGGGTACTTAGGGGGGGGTACTTAGGCGGGTACTTAGGGGGGTCTTGGGAGGGGACTTGGGGGGGGGGGGGGTACTTAGGGGGATACTTAGGGGGGTGTTGGGGGGGGACTTGGGGGGGGTTCTTAGGGGGGTCTTGGGGATGGGTACTTAGGGGGGTACTTGGGGGGTCTTGGGGGGGACTTGGGGGTGGACTTGGGGTGGTCTTGGGGGGGGTACTGGGTGGAAGTTCTTAGGGGGGGTACTTAGGGGGGTCTTGGGGGGGTACTTAGGGGGTTACTTAGGGGGGTCTTGGGGGGGTACTTAGGTGGGTACTTAGCGGGGGTACTTAGGGTGGTGCTTAGGGGGGTCTTGGGGGGGGGTACTTAGGGGGGTACTTAGGGGGGTACTTAGGGGGGTACTTAGGGGAGTACATAGGGGGGTCTTGGGGGGGGTACTTCGGGGGGTCTTGTGGGGGGTACTTCGGGGGGTCTTGGGGGGATACTTAGGGGGGTACTTAGGGGGGTCTTGGGGGGGGGGTACTTAGGGGGTACTTAGGAGGGTCTTAGGGGGGGACTTGGGGGGGGGCTTGAAGGGGGGGGCTTGGGGGGGGGCTTGGGGGGGGCTTGATGGGGGCTTGGGGGGGGCTTGGGGGGGGGCTTGGTGGGTGGGTTTTTGGGGGGGCTTGGGGGGGGGGGTACTTAGGGGGGTACTTAGGTGGGTCTTGGGGGTGGTACTTAGGGTGGTCTTGGGTGGGTACTCTGGGGTGGTACTTAGGGGGGCCTGGGAGGGGTACTTAGGGGGGTCTTGGGAGGTTACTTAGGGTGGTACTTAGGTGGACTTAGAGGGGCTTGGGGAGGGGGGGTACTTAGGAGGTACTTAGGGGGGGTACTTACGGGGCCATGGGGGGTACTTAGGGGAGAACTTAGGGGGGTCTTGGGTGGGGTACTTAGGGGGGTCTTGGAGGGGGGGTACATAGGGGGGTACTTAGGGGGGTCTTGGGGGGGGGGGGCATGGGGGGGGGTACTTAGGGGGGTCTTGGGGGGGTACTTAGGGGGACTTAGGGGGGCTTGGGGAGGGGGGTACTTAGGGGGGTACTTAGGGGGGGTACTTAGGGGGCCATGGGGGGTGGCATGGGGGGGGGGTTCTTAGGGGGGTACTTCGGGGGGTCTTGGGGGGGTACTTAGGTGGGTACTTAGGGGGATCTTGGGGGGGGGGGGGGGTACTTAGGGGGGTACTTAAGGGGTCTTGGGGGGGTACTTAAAGGGGTACTTAGGAGGGTCTTGGGGGGGGGGGGGGTTGGCATGGGGGGGCATGGGGGGGGAAATACTAAGGGGGTTCTTGGGGGTGTACTTAGGGGGACTTAGGGTGGTCTTGGGGGGGGGGGGGGTACTTAGGGGGTACTTAGGAGGGTCTTAGGGGGGTACTTAGGGGAGGACTTAGGTGGGTCTTGGGGGGGGTACTCTGTGGTGGTACTTAGGGGGGCCTGGGAGGGGTACTTAGGGGGGTCTCAAGGGGGTACTTAGGGTGGTACATAAAGGGATCTTCGGTGTGGGGCTAGGGGGGGATGGTACTTAAGGGGGTCTTGGGGGGGGGGGGTACTTAGGGGTGTACTTAGGGGGGTCGTGTGGGGGTACGGGGTGTGGTACTTAGGGGGGTCTTGGGGGGGGGGGGTACTTAGGGGTGTACTTAGGGGGGTCGTGTGGGGGGTACGGGGTGTGGTACTTAGGGGAAGTTTGTGAGGGTTTGTGAGGGGACTTGGGGGGGGGGGTACTTAGGGGGGTCTTGGGGGGGGGACTTGGGGGGGGGGGGTACTTAGGGGGGTCTGGGGGGGGGGCTTGGGGGGGGCCGGGGGGGGGTTTTGGGGGGGGCTTGGGGGGGGGGTACTTAGGGGGGGTACTTAGGTGGGTCTTGGGGGGTGGTACTTAGGGGGGTCTTGGGTGGGTACTCTGGGGAGGTACTTAGGGGGGCCTGGGAGGGGTACTTAGGGGGGTCTTGGGAGGGTACTTAGGAGGGTACTTAGGGGGGGGTACTTAGGGTGGTACTTAGGGGGGTCTTGGGGGGGGTACTTAGGGGGGTACTTAGGGGGGTAATTAGGGGGGCCTGGGGGGGGGTGGGTACTTAAGGGAGTACTCAGGGGGTCTTGGGGGGGTACTTAGGTTGGTACTTCGGGGAGTCTTGGGGGGGGTACTTAGGTGGGTACTTAGGGGGGTCTTGGGGGGGGGGGTACTTAGGGGGGTACTTAGGGGGTCTTGGGGGGGTACTTAAAGGGGTAGTTATGGGTGTCTTGGGGGGGGTGGCATGGGGGGGGCATGGGGGTGGGCATGGGGGGGGGGGGTACTTAAGGGTTTCTTGGGGGTGTACTTAGGGGGACTTAGGGGGTCTTGGGGGGGGGGTACTTAGGGGGTACTTAGGAGGGTCTTAGGGGGGGGACTTGGGGGGGGGGGCTTGAAGGGGGGGGCTTGGGGGGGGGCTTGGGGGGGGCTTGATGGGGGCTTGGGGGGGGCTTGGTGGGTGGGTTTTTGGGGGGGCTTGGGGGGGGGGGGTACTTAGGTGGGTCTTGGGGGTGGTACTTAGGGGGGTCTTGGGTGGGTACTCTGGGGTGGTATTTAGGGGGGCCTGGGAGGGGTACTTAGGGGGGTCTTGGGAGGTTACTTAGGGTGGTACTTAGGTGGACTTAGGGGGGCTTGGGGAGGGGGGTACTTAGGAGGTACTTAGGGGGGGTACTTAGGGGGCCATGGGGGGTACTTAGGGGAGAACTTAGGGGGGTCTTGGGTGGGGTACTTAGGGGGGTCTTGGAGGGGGGGGTACATAGGGGGGTACTTAGGGGGGTCTTGGGGGGGGGGGCATGGGGGGGGGGGTACTTAGGGGGGTCTTGGGGGGGGGTACTTAGGGGGACTTAGGGGGGCTTGGGGGAGGGGGGGTACTTAGGGGGTACTTAGGGGGGGTACTTAGGGGGCCATGGGGGGTGGCTTGGGGGGGGGGGTTCTTAGGGGGGTACTTCGGGGGGTCTTGGGGGGGGTACTTAGGTGGGGACTTAGGGGGATCTTGGGGGGGGGGGGGGGTACTTAGGGGGGGTACTTAGGGGGTCTTGGGGGGGTACTTAAAGGGGTACTTAGGAGGGTCTTGGGGGGGGGGGGTTGGCATGGGGGGGCATGGGGGGGGAAATACTAAGGGGGTTCTTGGGGGTGTACTTAGGGGGACTTAGGGTGGTCTTGGGGGGGGGGGGGGTACTTAGGGGATACTTAGGAGGGTCTTAGGGGGGTACTTAGGGGGGGACTTAGGGTGGTACTTAGGGGGGTCTTGGGGGGGGTACTTAGGGGGGTACTTAGGGGGGTAATTAGGGGGGGCCTGGGGGGGGGGGGTGGGTACTTAAGGGAGAACTCAGGGGGTCTTGGGGGGGTACTTAGGTTGGTACTTCGGGGAGTCTTGGGGAGGTACTTAGGTGGGTACTTAGGGGGGTCTTGGGGGGGGGGGGGTACTTAGGGGGGGTACTTAGGGGGTCTTGGGGGGGGTACTTAAAGGGGTAGTTATGGGTGTCTTGGGGGGGTGGCATGGGGGGGGGGCATGGGGGTGGGCATGGGGGGGGGGGTACTTAAGGGTTTCTTGGGGGTGTACTTAGGGGGACTTAGGGGGTCTTGGGGGGGGGGGTACTTAGGGGGGTACTTAGGAAGGTCTTAGGGGGGGACTTTGGGGGGGGCTTGAAGGGGGGGGCTTGGGGGGGGGCTTGGGGGGGCTTGATGGGGGCTTGGGGGGGGGCTTGGGGGGGGGCTTGGTGGGGGGGTTTTTGGGGGGGCTTGGGGGGGGGGGGTACTTAGGGGGGTACTTAGGTGGGTCTTGGGGCTGGTACTTAGGGGGGGTCTTGGGTGGGTACTCTGGGGTGGTACTTAGGGGGGCCTGGGAGGGGTACTTAGGGGGGTCTTGGGAGGTTACTTAGGGTGGTACTTAGGTGGACTTAGGGGGGCTTGGGGAGGGGGGGTACTTAGGAGGTACTTAGGGGGGGGTACTTAGGGGGCCATGGGGGGGTACTTAGGGGAGAACTTAGGGGGGTCTTGGGTGGGGTACTTAGGGGGGTCTTGGAGGGGGGGGTACATAGGGGGGGTACTTAGGGGGGTCTTGGGGGGGGGGGCATGGGGGGGGGTACTTAGGGGGGTCTTGGGGGGGGTACTTAGGGGGGTACTTAGGGGGGGTACTTAGGGGGCCATGGGGGGTGGAATGGGGGGGGGGGTTCTTAGGGGGGTACTTCGGGGGGGTCTTGGGGGGGGTACTTAGGTGGGTACTTAGGGGGATCTTGGGGGGGGGGGGGTACTTAGGGGGGGTACTTAGGGGGTCTTGGGGGGGGGGGGTTGGCATGGGGGGGGCATGGGGGGGAAATACTAAGGGGGTTCTTGGGGGTGTACTTAGGGGGACTTAGGGTGGTCTTGGGGGGGGGGGGGGGGTACTTAGGGGGGTACTTAGGAGGGTCTTAGGGGGGGTACTTAGGGGAGGACTTAGGTGGGTCTTGGGGGGGGGTACTTAGGGGGGTATTGGGAGGGGGCATGGGGGGTACTTAGGGGGGTACTTAGGGCGGTCTTTGGGGGGGGTACTTAGTGGGCCATGGGGGGTACTTAGGGGAGAACTTAGGGGGGTCTTAGGTGGGGTACTTAGGGGGGTCTTGGGGGGGGGGGTACATAGGGTGGTACTTAGGGGGGTCTTGGGGGGTGGACTTGGGTGGGGGTTCTTAGGGAGGTACTTAGGGGGGTCTTGCGGGTGTACTTAGGGGGGTACTTAGGGGGGTATTGGGGTGGTACTTAGGGGGGTCTTGGGTGGGTACTCTGGGGTGGTACTTAGGGGGGCCTGGGAGGGGTACTTAGGGGGGTTTTGGGGGGGGGTACTTAGGGGAGTACATAGGGGGGTCTTGTGGGGGGTACTTGGGGTGGTACTTAGGGGGGCCTGGGAGGGGTACTTAGGGGGGTCTTGGGGGGGGTACTTAGGGGGAGTACATAGGGGGGGTCTTGTGGGGGGTACTTGGGGGGGTTTTGGAGGGGTACTTAGGGGGGGCCTGGGGGGGGGTGGGTACTTAAGGGATTACTCAGGGGGTCTTGGGGGGGTACTTAGGGTGGTACTTCGGGGGGTCTTGGGGTGGTACTTAGGTGGGTACTTAGTGGGTCTTGGGGGGGGGGGGGGGTACTTAGGTGGGTACTTAGGGGGTCTTGGGGGGGTACTTAAAGGGGTACTTAAGGGGGTCTTGGGGGGGGGGGGGGGTGGCATGGTGGGGCATGGGGGTGGGCATGGGGGGGGAAATGCTTAGGGGGTTTTTGGGGGTGTACTTAGGGGGACTTAGGGGGGTCTTGGGGGGGGGGGGGGTACTTAGGGGTTACTTAGGAGGGTCTTAGGGGGGTTCATAGGGGGGTACTTAGGGGGGTCTTGGGGGGGTACTTAGGTGGGTACTTAGCGGGGGTACTTAGGGTGGTACTAGGGGGGTCTTGGGGGGGGTACTTAGGGGGGTACTTAGGGGGATACTTAGGGGAGTACATAGGGGGGTCTTGGGGGGGGGGTTACTTCGGGGGGTCTTGTGGGGGGTACTTAGGGGGGTAATTAGGGGGGTCTTGGGGGGGGACTTAGGGGGGGTACTTAGGTGGGTACTTAGGTGGGTCTTGGGGGGGCCTGGGGGGGGTGGGTACTTAAGGGAGTACTCAGGGGGTCTTGGGGGGGGTACTTAGGGCGGTACTTCGGGGGGTCTTGGGGGGGGGGGGGTACTTAAATGTGTACTTAGGGGGTCTTGGGGGGGGGCAGGGGGGGTGGCATGAGGGGGGGCATGGGGGGGGGGGGGTACTTATGGGGGTACTTAGGGGGGTCTTAGGGGGGGGGGGGTACTTAGGGGGTACTTTGGTGGGTCTTATGGGGGTGGTACTTAGGGGGGGTCTTGGGGGGGTACTTAAAGGGGAACTTAGGGGTGTCTTGGGATGGTGGCATGGGGGGGGCATGGGGGGGGTGGTACTTAGGGGGTTCTTGGAGGTGTACTTAGTGGGACTTAGGGGGGTCTTGGGGGGGGGGCTTGGGTGGGCCTTGGGGGGGGGGGTTTTGGGGGGGGCTTGGGGAGGGTACTTAGGGGGGGTACTTAGGTGGGTCTTGGGGGGGGGGCTTGGGGGGGGGGGGTTTTGGGGGGGGCTTGGGGGGGGTACTTAGGGGGGGTACTTAGGTGGGTCTTGGGGGTGGTACTTAGGGAAGTACATAGGGGGGTTTTGGGGGGGGTACTTGGGGCGGTCTTGGGGGGGGTACTTAGGGGGGTACTTAGGGGGGCCTTGGGGGGGTGGCATGGGGGGAGGGGTTCTTAGGGGGGTACTTAAAGGGGGTCTTGGGGGGGGTGGGGTACTTAAGGGAGTACTCAGGGGGTCTTGGGGGGGTACTTAGGGTGGTACTTCGGGGGGTCATCTTGGGGGGGGGGGTGGTACTTAGGGGGGGTACTTAGGGGGTCTTGGGGGGGGTACTTAAAGGGGTACTTAGGAGGGTCTTGGGTGGGGGGGGGTGGCATGGGGGGGCATGGGGGGGGAAATACTAAGGGGGTTCTTGGGGGTGTACTTAGGGGGACTTAGGGTGGTTTTGGGGGGGGGGGTACTTAGGGGTTACTTAGGAGGGTCTTAGGGGGGTACTTAGGGGGGGGACTTAGGTGGGTCTTGGAGGGGGGGGCTTGGGGGGGGGTACTTTGGTGGGTACTTAGGGGGGTCTTGGGGGGGTACTTAGGGGGGTATTGGGAGGGGGCATGGGGGTACTTAGGGGGGTACTTAGGGCGGTCTTGGGGGGGGGTACTTAGTGGGCCATGGGGGGTACTTAGGGGGAGAACTTAGGGGGGTCTTAGGTGGGGTACTTAGGGGGGTCTTGGGGGGGGGGTACATAGGGGGGTACTTAGCGGGGTCTTGGGGGGGGGACTTGGGGGGGGGGGGTTCTTTGGGAGGTACTTAGGGGGGTCTTGGGGGTGTACTTAGGGGGGTACTTAGGGGGGTATTGGGGTGGTACTTAGGGGGGTATTGGGGGGGGTACTTAGGGGGACTTAGGTGGTCTTGGGGGGGTACTCAGGGGAGTACATAGTGGTGCCTTGGGGGGTATTAGGGGGGTACTTAGGGGGGTCTTCGGGGGGGTACTTAGGGGGAGTACTTAGGGGGGTCTTGGGGGTGGGGGGTACTTAGGTGGGTACATCGTGGTGCTTGGGGGGGGTACTTAGGGGGGTCTTGGGGGGGGGACTTGGGGGGGGGGTACTTAGGGTGGTACTTAGGGGGTCTTGGGGGGGCATGGGGGGGGGGTCTTAGGGGGGGTACTTGAGGGGGGTCTTGGGGGGGTACTTAGGGAGGACTTAGGGGGTCTTGGGCGGGGCATGGGGGGGGGGGGGTACTTAGGGGGGTCTTGGGGGGGACTTAGGGGGGGTACTTAGGGGCGTACTTAGGGGGGTCTTGGGGGGGTCTTGGGGGTGTACTTAGGGGTATACTAAGAAGGGTCTTGGGGGGATACTTAGGGGGGACTTGGGGGGTCTTGGGGGGCATGGGGGGGGGGTACTTAGGGGGGTACTTAGGGGGGTCTTGGGGCGGCATGGGGGGGGGGGTACTTAGGGAGTACTTAGGGGGGGTACTTAGGGGGGGTACTTAGGGGGGTACTTAGTTGGGTCTTGGATGGGTAATTAGGGGGGTACTTAGGGTGGTACTTAGGGGGGTCTTGGGGGGGTACTTAGGGAGTCTTGGGGGGTACTTAGGGGGGTCTTGGGGGGTTTCTTAGGGGGGTGGTACTTAGGGGGGACTTAGGGGGGTCTTGGGAGGGTAGTTAGTGTGGGACTTAGGGGAGTCTTGGGGGGGGTGGGGGGACTAGGGGGTACTTAGGGGTAGGAGGTCTTAGGGGGAGTACTTAGTGGGGTACTTAGGGGAGTCTTGGGGGGGTACTTAGGGGGATACTTAGGGGGTCTTGGGGGGGGCTACTTAGGGGGGTTCTTAGGGGGGACTTAGTGGAGGTACTTAGGGGGCTCTTGGGGGGGGGGCATGGGGGGGTGGGTACTTAGGGTGGTACTTAGGGGGGTCTTGGGGGTGTACTTAGTGGGGTACTTAGGGGGGGTCTTAGGGGGGGAATGGGGGGGGGGATACTTAGCGGGGACTTAGGGGGGTCTTTAGGTGAGGGGGGTACTTAGGGGGGTACTGTAGGTTAGTCTTAGGGGGGTACTTAGGGGGGTAGTTGGGGGTGGTACTTAGGGGGGTGATGGGGGGGGTAATTAGGGTAGTACTTAATGGGATCTTCGGGGGGGGGGGGCTTGGAGGGGGGTACTTAGGGGGGGTACTTATCGGGGGGTACTTAGGGGGATCTCGGGGGGGGGCTTGGAGGGGTACTTAGGGGGGGTCTTGGGGGGGGGGGGTACTTAGGAGTGTCTTAGGGGGGTACTTAGGGGGGTCTTGGGGGGGGGGTACTTAGGGTGGTACTTAGGGGGGTACTTAGGGGGGTCTTAGGTGGCGGTACTTAGGGGGGTCTTGGGGGGGGGGGGTACATAGGGGGGTACTTAGCGGGGTCTTGGGGGGGGGACTTGGGGGGGGGGGGTTCTTAGGGAGGTACGTAGGGGGGTCTTGGGGGTGTACTTAGGGGTGGTACTTAGGGGGGTATTGGGGTGGTACTTAGGGGGGGTATTGGGGGGGTACTTAGGGGGACTTAGGTGGTCTTGGGGGGGTACTCAGGGGAGTACATAGTGGTGCCTTGGGGGGTATTAGAGGGGGTACTTAGGGGGGTCTTCGGGGGGGTACTTAGGGGAGTACTTAGGGGGGTCTTGGGGATGGGGGTACTTAGGTGGGTACATCGTGGTGGCTTGGGGGGGTACTTAGGGGGGGTCTTGGGGGGGGGACTTGGGGGGGGTACTTAGGGTGGTACTTAGGGGGTCTTGGGTGGGCATGGGGGGGTGGGGGTCTTAGGGGGGTACTTAGGGGGGTCTTGGGGGGGGTACTTAGGGAGGATTTAGGGGGTCTTGGGCGGGGCATGGGGGGGGGGTACTTAGGGGGGTCTTGGGGGGGACTTAGGGGGGGTACTTAGGGGCGTACTTAGGGGGGTCTTGGGGGGGTCTTGGGGGTGTACTTAGGGGTATACTAAGAAGGGTCTTGGGGGGGTACTTAGGGGGGTACTTAGGGGGGTCTTGGGGCGGCATGGGGGGGGGGGTACTTAGGGGGGTACTTAGGGGGGTACTTAGGGGGGTACTTAGTTGGGTCTTGGATGGGTAATTAGGGGGGTACTTAGGGTGGTACTTAGGGGGGTCTTGGGGGGGTACTTAGGGAGTCTTGGGGGGTACTTAGGGGGGTCCTTGGGGGGTTTCTTAGGGGGGTGGTACTTAGGGGGGGACTTAGGGGGGGTCTTGGGAGGGTAGTTAGTGGGTTGGGGGGGTACTTAGGGGGATACTTAAGGGGGTCTTGGGGGGGCTACTTAGGGGGGTTCTTAGGGGGGACTTAGGGGGGTACTTAGGGGGCTCTTGGGGGGGGGCATGGGGGGTGGGTACTTAGGGTGGTACTTAGGGGGGTCTTGGGGGTGTACTTAGTGGGGTACTTAGGGGGGTCTTGGGGGGGGAATGGGGGGGGGGATACTTAGCGGGGACTTAGGGGGGTCTTTAGGGTGAGGGGTACTTAGGGGGTACTTAGGTTAGTCTTAGGGGGGGTACTTAGGGGGGTAGTTGGGGTGGTACTTAGGGGGGTGATGGGGGGGTAATTAGGGTAGTACTTAATGGGATCTTCGGGGGGGGGGCTTGGAGGGGGTACTTAGGGGGGTACTTATCGGGGTACTTAGGGGGATCTTCGGGGGGGGGCTTGGAGGGGGTACTTAGGGGGGTCTTGGGGGGGGGGGGTACTTAGGAGTGTCTTAGGGGGGTACTTAGGGGGGTCTTGGGGGGGGTACTTAGGGTGGTACTTAGGGGGGTACTTAGGGGGGTCTTAGGTGGGGTACTTAGGGGGGTCTTGGGGGGGGGGGGTACATAGGGGGGTACTTAGCGGGGTCTTGGGGGGGGGACTTGGGGGGGGGGTTCTTAGGGAGGTACGTAGGGGGGTCTTGGGGGTGTACTTAGGGGGGTACTTAGGGGGGTATTGGGGTGGTACTTAGGGGGGTATTGGGGGGGTACTTAGGGGGACTTAGGTGGTCTTGGGGGGGTACTCAGGGGAGTACATAGTGGTGCCTTGGGGGGTATTAGGGGGGTACTTAGGGGGGTCTTCGGGGGGTACTTAGGGGAGTACTTAGGGGGGTCTTGGGGATGGGGGTACTTAGGTGGGTACATCGTGGTGCTTGGGGGGGTACTTAGGGGGGTCTTGGGGGGGGACTTGGGGGGGGTACTTAGGGTGGTACTTAGGGGGTCTTGGGTGGGCATGGGGGGGGGTCTTAGGGGGGTACTTAGGGGGGTCTTGGGGGGGTACTTAGGGAGGATTTAGGGGGTCTTGGGCGGGGCATGGGGGGGGGGTACTTAGGGGGGTCTTGGGGGGGACTTAGGGGGGGTACTTAGGGGCGTACTTAGGGGGGTCTTGGGGGGGTCTTGGGGGTGTACTTAGGGGTATACTAAGAAGGGTCTTGGGGGGGTACTTAGGGGGGTACTTAGGGGGGTCTTGGGGCGGCATGGGGGGGGGGTACTTAGGGAGTACTTAGGGGGGTACTTAGGGGGGTACTTAGGGGGGTACTTAGTTGGGTCTTGGATGGGTAATTAGGGGGGTACTTAGGGTGGTACTTAGGGGGGTCTTGGGGGGGTACTTAGGGAGTCTTGGGGGGTACTTAGGGGGGTCTTGGGGGGTTTCTTAGGGGGGTGGTACTTAGGGGGGACTTAGGGGGGTCTTGGGAGGGTAGTTAGTGGGACTTAGGGGAGTCTTGGGGGGGGTGGGGGTACTTAGGGGGTACTTAGGAGGGTCTTAGGGGAGTACTTAGTGGGGTACTTAGGGGAGTCTTGGGGGGGTACTTAGGGGGATACTTAAGGGGGTCTTGGGGGGGCTACTTAGGGGGGTTCTTAGGGGGGACTTAGGGGGGTACTTAGGGGGCTCTTGGGGGGGGGCATGGGGGGTGGGTACTTAGGGTGGTACTTAGGGGGGTC
>NW_027117030.1:0-51882 GCF_024137725.1 Prorops nasuta | reverse complement strand
GTACCACCACCCCAAGCCCCCCCCAAGACCCCCAAAGTACCCTCCTAAGTATCCCCCCAAGACCCCCCTTAGTACCCCCTAAGTACCCCCCTAAGTTCCCCCCAAGTCCCCTCCAAGAGCCCCCTAATTCCCCCCCTCCCCCCAAGAACCCCCTAAGTACTCTCCTAAGTACCCCCCCCCAAAAACCCCCTAAGTACCCCCCCACAGACCCCCCCCCCAAAGACCCCCTAAGTACCCCCCCTAAGTGCCCACCCTAGACCCCCCTAAGTACACCCCCCCAAGACCCCACTAAGTACACCCCCAAGTCCCCCCTAAGTAACCCCCCCCCAAGTCCCCCCCCCAAGACCCCCCTAAGTACCCCCCCAGACCCCCCCCCCCCCAGACAACCTTAAGTACCCCCCCAAGACCCTCCTAAGTACACCCCCCCATGACCCCCCTAAGTCCCCCCCTAAGTACCCCCCCAAGACCCCCCTAAGTACCCCCCTAAGTACCCCCCTAAGTACCCCCTCTAAGTACCCCCCTAAGTACCCCCCCAAGACACCCCTAAGTAATCTCCCCCCAAGTCCCCTCCAAGAACCCCCTAAGTACCCCCCCCCCCAAGGCCCCCCCAAGACACCCATAAGTACTCCCCTAAGTACCCCCCCCAAGTCCCCCTAAGTACCACCCCCCCCCAGAACCCCTCAAAGACCCACCTAAGTACCCCATTAAGTACCCCCCCAAGACCCCCCTAAGTACCCCCCAAAGAGACCCCTAAGTACCCCCCCCCAAGTCCCCCCCAAGACCCCCCTAAGTACCACTCCCCCCAAGGCCCTCCCCAAGACCCCCCTAAGTTCCCCCCAAGACCATCCCTAAGTACCCCCCCAGACCCCCCCCAAGACCCACCTACGTACCCCCCCCAGACACCCCCCCAAGACCCCCCTAGTTACACCCTCCCCAAGACCCCACTAAGTACCCCCCCAAGACCCCCTTAAGTACACCCCCCCCAAGACCCCACTAAGTACCCCCCTAAGTACCCTCCTAAGTACCCACCTAAGTACCCCCCCAAGACCCCCCTAAGTACCCCCCTAATTACCCCCCCCCCCTAAGTACCCCCCCAAAGAGACCCCTAAGTACCCCCCCCCCCAAGTCCCCCCCAAGACCCCCCTAAGTACCACTCCCCCCAAGGCCCTCCCCAAGACCCCCCTAAGTACACCCCCCAAGACCCCCTTAAGTCCCCCCTAAGTACCCCCCAAGACCCCCCTAAGTACCCCCCTAAGTACCCCCCTAAGTAACCCCCCCCAAGTCCCCCCCCCTAGACCCCCCTAAGTACCACCCTAAGTACCCCCCCCTAAGCCCCCCCCAAGACCCCCCTTAGTACCACCCTAAGTACCCCCCCCAAGACCCCACTAAGTACCCCCCTAAATACCCACCCAAGACCACCCTTTGTACCCCCCAGAGACCCCCCCACAAGGCCCCACCCAAGACCCCCCCTAAGTACCCTCCTAAGTATCCCCCTAAGTAACCCCCTAAGTACCACCCTAAGTACATCCCCCCAAGACCCCCCTAATTCCCCCCCCCCCCAGACCCCACCCAAGACCCCCCTAAGTACCCTCCTAAGTATCCCCCTAAGTAACCCCCTAAGTACCACCCTAAGTACACCCCCCCAAGACCCCCCTAAGTCCCCCCCCCCAAGACCCCACCCAAGACCCCCCTAAGTACCCCTCCTAAGTCCCCACCCAAGACCCCACTAAGTACACCCCCCCAAGTCCCCACTAAGTTCCCCCCTATGTACACCCCCAAGACCCCCCTAAGTACCCCCCAAAGTCACCCCCCCCATGACCCCCCTAAGTACACCCACCCCAAAGACCCCCCTAAGTACCCCCCTAAGTACCCCCCCCCTAAGTACCCCCCCCAAGACACCCCTAAGTATCCCCCCAAAGTCACCCTCCAAGACCCCCCTTAGTACCCCCCCAAGACAACCCTAAGTACCCCCCCCCCCAAGTCCCCCCCCCAAGACCCACTTAAGTACCACCACCCCAAGCCCCCCCCAAGACCCCCAAAGTACCCTCCTAAGTATCCCCCCAAGACCCCCCTTAGTACCCCCTAAGTACCCCCCTAAGTTCCCCCCAAGACCATCCCTAAGTACCCCCCCAGAACCCCCCCCAAGACCCACCTACGTACCCCCCCCCCCAGACACCCCAGCAAGACCCCCCTAGGTACACCCTCCCCAAGACCCCACTAAGTACCCCCCTAAGTACCCCTCCAAGACCCCCCTAAGTAACCCCCTAAGTACCCCCCCAAGAACCCCTTAAGTACACCCCCCCCCAAGACCCCACTAAGTACCCCCCCTAAGTACCCTCCTAAGTACCCACCTAAGCACCCCCCAAGACCCCCCTAAGTACCCCCCCTTAGTACCCCCCAAGAACACCCTAAGTACCCCCCTAAGTACCCCCCCCAAGACCCCCCTAAGTACCCCCACCCCCCAGAACCCCTCAAAGACCCACCTAAGTACCCCACCAAGTACCCCCCCAAGACCCCCCTAAGTACCCCCCTAATTACCCCCCCCCTAAGCACCACCCAAAGAAACCCCTAAGTACCCCCCCCCCCAAGTCCCCCCCAAGACCCCCCTAAGTACCACTCCCCCCAAGGCCCCCCCAAAACCCCCCTAAGTACACCTCCCCAAGACCCCACTAAGTACCACCCTAAGTACCACCCAAAGTACCCCCCTAAACCCCCCCCAAGACCTCCCTTAGTACCACCCTAAGTACCCCCCCGAAGACCCCCCTAAGTACCCCCCTAAATACCCCCCCAAGTACCCCCCTAAATACACCCCCAAGACCACCCTTTGTACCCCCCCAAAGTCCCCCCCCCCCAAGACCCCACCCAAGACCCCCCTAAGTACCCTCCTAAGTATCCCCCTAACTACCCCCCCACAGACCCCCCCCCAAAGACCCCCTAAGTACCCCCCCTAAGTCCCCACCCAAGACCCCCCTAAGTACACCCCCCCAAGACCCCACTAAGTTCCCCCCTATGTACACCCCCAAGACCCCCCTAAGTACCCCCCAAAGTCACCCCCCCCATGACCCCCCTAAGTAAACGCCCCCCAAAGACCCCCCTAAGTACCCCCCTAAGTACCCCCCCCCCCCCCTAAGTACCACCCTAAGTACCGCCCCAAGACACCCCTAAGTATCCCCCCAAAGTCACCCCCAAGACCCCCCTTAGTACCCCCCCAAGACACCCCTAAGTACCCCCCCCCCCCAAGTCCCCCCCCCCAAGACCCCCCTAAGTACCACCACCCCAAGCCCCCCCCAAGACCCCCAAAGTACCCTCCTAAGTATCCCCCCAAGACCCCCCTAAGTACCCCCTAAGTACCCCCCTAAGTTCCCCCCAAGACCATCCCTAAGTACCCCCCCAGACCCCCCCCCAAGACCCCCCTAGGTACACCCTCCCCAAGACCCCACTAAGTACCCCCCCTAAGTACCCCTTCAAGACCCCCCCTAAGTAACCCCCTAAGTACCCCCCTAAGAACCCCTTAAGTACACCCCCCCCAAGACCCCACTAAGTACCCACCTAAGTACCCTCCTAAGTACCCACCTAAGCACCCCCCAAGACCCCCCTATGTACCCCCCTAAGTACCCCCCAAGAACACCCTAAGTACCCCCCCTAAGTACCCCACCCCCCAAGCCCCTCCACCCAAGACCACCCTAAGTACCCCCCTAAATACCCCCCCCAATCCTCCCAAGACCACCCTAAGTACCCCCCAAGACCACCCTAAGTGCCCATCTAAGTTCCCCCTCAAGACCCCCCTAAGTACCCCCCCCCCCCCCTCCCAAATCCCCCCAAGACCATCCTAAGTACCCCCCCTAATTACCCCCCCAAGTACCCCACTAAGTACCCCCCCAAGACCCACCTAAGTACCCCCCTAATTACCCCCCCCCTAAGTACCACCTAAAGACACCCCAAAGTCCCCCCCCCCAAGACCCCACCCAAGACCCCCCTAAGTACCCTCCTAAGTATCCCCCTAAGTAACCCCCTAAGTACCACCCTAAGTACACCCCAAGACCCCTCTAACTACCCCCCTAAGTACCCCCCCCCCCAAGAACCCCCTAAGTACTCTCCTAAGTACCCACCCAAGACCCCCCTAAGTACACCCCCCCCCAAGACCCCACTAAGTACCCCCCCTAAGTACACCCCCAAGACCCCCCTAAGTAACCCCCCCCAAGTCCCCCCCCCCAAGACCCCCCCTAAGTACCCCCCCCCCCAAGACCACCTTAAGTACCCCCCAAGACCACCCTAAGTACCCCCCCAAGACCCCCCTAAGTACCCCCCCTAAGTACCCCCCTAAGTACCCCCCCTAAGTACCCCCCCTAAGTACCCCCCCAAGACACCCCTAAGTATCCCCCCAAAGTCACCCTCCAAGACCCCCCTTAGTACCCCCCCAAGACACCCCTAAGTACCCCCCCCCCCAAGTCCCCCCCCCAAGACCCCCCTAAGTACCACCACCCCAAGCCCCCCCCAAGCCCCCCAAAGTACCCTCCTAAGTATCCCCCCAAAACCCCCCTAAGTACCCCCTAAGTACCCCCCTAAGTACCACCCCCCCCCAGAACCCCTCAAAGACCCATCTAAGTACCCCATTAAGTACCCCCCCAAGACCCCCCTAAGTACCCCCCTAATTACCCCCCCCCCCTAAGTACCCCCCCAAAGAGACCCCTAAGTACCCCCCCCCCCAAGTCCCCCCCAAGACCCCCCTAAGTACCACTCCCCCCAAGGCCCTCCCCAAGACCATCCTAAGTTCCCCCCAAGACCATCCCTAAGTACCCCCCCAGACCCCCCCCAAGACCCACCTACGTACCCCCCCCAGACACCCCCCCAAGACCCCCCTAGGTACACCCTCCCCAAGACCCCACGAAGTACCCCCCCTAAGTACCCCTCCAAGACCCCACTAAGTAACCCCCTAAGTACCCCCCCAAGACCCCCTTAAGTACACCCCCCCCAAGACCCCTTCTAAGTACCCCCCTAAGTACCCTCCTAAGTACCCACCTAAGTACCCCCCCAAGACCCACCTAAGTACCCCCCTAATTACCCCCCCCCCTAAGTACCCCCCAAAGAGACCCCTAAGTACCCCCCCCCCAAGTCCCCCCCCAAGACCCCCCTAAGTACCACTCCCCCCAAGGCCCTCCCCAAGACCCCCCTAAGTTCCCCCCAAGACCATCCCTAAGTACCCCCCAAGAACACCCTAAGTACCCCCCCTAAGTACCCCCCCCCCCCCCCAAGTCCCCCCACCCAAGACCCCCCTAAGTACCCCCTCCAGACCCCCCCCCCCCAAGACCACCTTAAGTACCCCCCCAAGACCCCCCTAAGTACACCCCCCCAAGACCCCCCTAAGTCCCCCCCCTAAGTACCCCCCCAAGACCCCCCTAAGTACCCCTCTAAGTACCCCCGTAAGTACCCCCCCAAGACACCCCTAAGTAATCTCCCCCCAAGTCCCCTCCAAGAGCCCCCTAAGTACCCCCCCCCCCCCCAAGGCCCCCACCAAGACACCCATAAGTACTCCCCTAAGTACCCCCCCAAGACCCCCCTAAGTACCACACCCCCCAGAACCCCTCAATGACCCACCTAAGTACCCCACTAAGTACCCCCCCCCCCCCAAGACCCCCCTAAGTACCCCCCTAATTACCCCCCCCCCCCTAAGTACCACCCAAAGAGACCCCTAAGTACCCCCCCAAAGTCCCCCCCAAGACCCCCCTAAGTACCACTCCCCCCAAGGCCCTCCCCAAGACCCCCCTAAGTACACCTCCCCAAGACCCCACTAAGTACCCCCCTTAAGTCCCCCCTAAGTACCCCCCCAAGACCCCCCTAAGTACCCCCCTAAGTACCCCCCCTAAGTACCCCCTCTAAGTACCCCCCCTAAGTACCCCCCCAAGACACCACTAAGTAATCTCCCCCCAAGTCCCCTCCAAGAGCCCCCTAAGTACCCCCCCCCAAGGCCACCCCAAGACACCCATAAGTACTACCCTAAGTACCCCCCCCCAAGACCCCCCTAAGTACCCCCCTAATTACCCCCCCCCCTAAGTAACCCCCAAAGAGACCCCTAAGTACCCCCCCCAAGTCCCCCCCAAGACCCCCCTAAGTACCACTCCCCCCAAGGCCCCCCCCCCCAGACCCCCCTAAGTACACCTCCCCAAGACCCCACTAAGTACCCCCCTAAGTACCACCCTAAGTACCCCCCGAAGACCCCCCTAAGTACCCCCCCCCCCCAAGCCCCCCCTCAAGACCCCACTAAGCACCCCCCAAGACCCCCCTAAGTAACCCTCTAAGTTCCCCCCCAAGACCCCCCTAACTACCCCACCTCCCAAATCCCCCCCCAAGACCCCCCTAAGTTCCCCCTAAGTACCCCCTAAGTACCCCCCTAAGTACCCCCCCAAGACCCCCCTAAGTACCCCCTAATTGCCCCCTACTAAGTACCCCCCCCAAGACACCCCTAAGTACCCCCCACCCAAGTCCCCCCCCCAAGACCCCCCTAAGTACCACCCCCCCAAACCCCCCCCAAGACCCCCAAAGTACCCTCCTAAGTATCCCCCCAAGACCCCCCTAAGTACCCCCCATAAGTTCCCCCCAAGACCATCCCTATGTACCCCCCCCAGACCCCCCCCAAGACCCCCCTAAGTGCCCCTCTAAGTTCCCCCCCAAGACCCCCCTAAGTACCCCCCCCCCCTCCCAAATCCTCCCCAAGACCATCCTAAGTACCCCCCCTAAGTACCCCACTAAGTACCCCCCCAAGACCCCCCTAAGTACCCCCCCTAATTACCCCCCCTAATTACCCCCCCCCTAAATACCCCCCAAAGACACCCCTAAGTACCCCCCACCCCAAGTCCCCCCCCAAAACCCCCCTAAGTACCACCCCTAAGTACTCCCCTAAGTACCCCCCCCAAGACCCCCCTAAGTACCCCCCCCCCAGAACCCCTCAAAGACCCACCTAAGTACCCCACTAAGTACCCCCCCCAAGACCCCCCTAAGTACCCCCCTAATTACCCCCCCCCTAAGTACCCCCCCAAAGACCCCCCTAATTACCCCCCCCCAAGCCCCCCCCCAAGACCCCCCTAAGCACCCCACCCCCCAAACCCCCCAAGACCACCCTAAGTACCCCCCCAAGACCCCTCTAAGTACCCCTCTAAGTTCCCCCCCAAGACCCCCCTAAGTACCCCCCCCCCCAAGCCCCACCCCCCAAGACCCCCCTAAGTACCACCCCAAGACCCCCCTAAGTACCCTCCTAAGTATCCCCCTAAGTAACCCCCTAAGTACCACCCTAAGTACATCCCCCCAAGACCCCCCTAATTCCCCCCCCCCCAGACCCCACCCAAGACCCCCCCTAAGTACCCTCCTAAGTATCCCCCTAAGTAACCCCCTAAGTACCACCCTAAGTACACCCCCCCAAGACCCCCCTAAGTCCCCCCCCCCCAAGACCCCACCCAAGACCCCCCTAAGTACCCTCCTAAGTCCCCACCCAAGACCCCACTAAGTACACCCCCCCAAGTCCTCACTAAGTTCCCCCCTATGTACACCCCCAAGACCCCCCTAAGTACCCCCCAAAGTCACCCCCCCCCATGACCCCCCTAAGTACACCCCCCCCAAAGACCCCCCTAAGTACCCCCCTAAGTACCCCCCCCCCCTAAGTACCCCCCCAAGACACCCCTAAGTATCCCCCCTAAGTACCCCCCCAAGACACCCCTAAGTATCCCCCCCAAAGTCACCCCCAAGACCCCCCTTAGTACCCCCCCAAGACCCCCCTAAGTACCACCACCCCAAGCCCCCCCCAAGACCCCCAAAGTACCCTCCTAAGTATCCCCCCAAGACCCCCCCTAAGTACCCCCTAAGTACCCCCCTAAGTTCCCCCCTAGACCATCCCTAAGTACCCCCCCCAGACCCCCCCCCAAGACCCACCTACGTACCCCCCCCCCCAGACACCCCCCCAAGACCCCCCTAGGTACAACCTCCCCAAGACCCCACTAAGTACCCCCCCTAAGTACCCCTCCAAGACCCCCCTAAGTAACCCCCTAAGTACCCCCCTAAGAACCCCTTAAGTACACCCCCCCCAAGACCCCACTAAGTACCCACCTAAGTACCCTCCTAAGTACCCACCTAAGCACCCCCCAAGACCCCCCTATGTACCCCCCTAAGTACCCCCCAAGAACACCCTAAGTACCCCCCCTAAGTACCCCCCCAAGACCCCCCTAAGTACCCCCCCCCCCCCAAGTCCCCCCGAAGACCCCCCTAAGTACCCCACCCCCCAAGCCCCTCCACCCAAGACCACCCTAAGTACCCCCCTAAATACCCCCCCCAATCCTCCCAAGACCACCCTAAGTACCCCCCAAGACCACCCTAAGTGCCCATCTAAGTTCCCCCTCAAGACCCCCCTAATTACCCCCCCCCTAAGTACCACCTAAAGACACCCCAAAGTCCCCCCCCCAAGACCCCACCCAAGACCCCCCTAAGTACCCTCCTAAGTATCCCCCTAAGTAACCCCCTAAGTACCACCCTAAGTACACCCCAAGACCCCTCTAACTACCCCCCTAAGTACCCCCCCCCCCAAGAACCCCCTAAGTACTCTCCTAAGTACCCACCCAAGACCCCCCTAAGTACACCCCCCCCAAGACCCCACTAAGTACCCCCCTAAGTACACCCCCAAGACCCCCCTAAGTAACCCCCCCCAAGTCCCCCCCCCAAGACACCCCTAAGTACCCCCTCCCCAGACCCCCCCCCCCCCAAGACCACCTTAAGTACCCCCCAAGACCCCCCTAAGTACCCCCCCAAGACCCCCCTAAGTACCCCCCCTAAGTACCCCCCTAAGTACCCCCCCTAAGTACCCCCCCTAAGTACCCCCCCAAGACACCCCTAAGTATCCCCCCAAAGTCACCCTCCAAGACCCCCCTTAGTACCCCCCCCAAGACACCCCTAAGTACCCCCCCCCCCCCAAGTCCCCCCCCCAAGACCCCCCTAAGTACCACCACCCCAAGCCCCCCCCAAGCCCCCCAAAGTACCCTCCTAAGTATCCCCCCAAAACCCCCCTAAGTACCCCCTAAGTACCCCCCTAAGTACCCCCTAAGTACCCCCCTAAGTACCACCCCCCCCAGAACCCCTCAAAGACCCATCTAAGTACCCCATTAAGTACCCCCCCAAGACCCCCCTAAGTACCCCCCTAATTACCCCCCCCCCCCTAAGTACCCCCCAAAGAGACCCCTAAGTACCCCCCCCCCCAAGTCCCCCCCAAGACCCCCCTAAGTACCACTCCCCCCAAGGCCCTCCCCAAGACCATCCTAAGTTCCCCCCAAGACCATCCCTAAGTACCCCCCCCAGACCCCCCCCAAGACACACCTACGTACCCCCCCCCAGACACCCCCCCCAAGACCCCCCTAGGTACACCCTCCCCAAGACCCCACGAAGTACCCCCCCTAATTACCCCTCCAAGACCCCACTAAGTAACCCCCTAAGTACCCCCCCCAAGACCCCCTTAAGTACACCCCCCCCAAGACCCCTTCTAAGTACCCCCCTAAGTACCCTCCTAAGTACCCACCTAAGTACCCCCCCAAGACCCCCCTAAGTACCCCCCCTAATTACCCCCCCCCTAAGTACCCCCCAAAGAGACCCCTAAGTACCCCCCCCCCCAAGTCCCCCCCAAGACCCCCCTAAGTACCACTCCCCCCAAGGCCCTCCCCAAGACCCCCCTAAGTTCCCCCCAAGACCATCCCTAAGTACCCCCCAAGAACACCCTAAGTACCCCCCTAAGTACCCCCCCCCCCCAAGTCCCCCCCCCCAAGACCCCCCTAAGTACCCCCCTCCAGACCCCCCCCCCCCCAAGACCACCTTAAGTACCCCCCAAGACCCCCCTAAGTACACCCCCCCAAGACCCCCCTAAGTCCCCCCCTAAGTACCCCCCCCAAGACCCCCCTAAGTACCCCTCTAAGTACCCCCGTAAGTACCCCCCCAAGACACCCCTAAGTAATCTCCCCCCAAGTCCCCTCCAAGAGCCCCCTAAGTACCCCCCCCCCCCAAGGCCCCCACCAAGACACCCATAAGTACTCCCCTAAGTACCCCCCCAAGACCCCCCTAAGTACCACACCCCCCAGAACCCCTCAATGACCCACCTAAGTACCCCACTAAGTACCCCCCCCCCAAGACCACCCTAAGTACCCCCCTAATTACCCCCCCCCCTAAGTACCACCCAAAGAGACCCCTAAGTACCCCCCCCAAGTCCCCCCCAAGACCCCCCTAAGTACCACTCCCCCCAAGGCCCTCCCCAAGACCCCCCTAAGTACACCTCCCCAAGACCCCACTAAGTACCCCCCTTAAGTCCCCCCTAAGTACCCCCCAAGACCCCCCTAAGTACCCCCCTAAGTACCCCCCTAAGTACCCCCTCTAAGTACCCCCCCTAAGTACCCCCCCAAGACACCACTAAGTAATCTCCCCCCAAGTCCCCTCCAAGAGCCCCCTAAGTACCCCCCCCCAAGGCCCCCCCAAGACACCCATAAGTACTACCCTAAGTACCCCCCCCAAGACCCCCCTAAGTACCCACCCTAATTACCCCCCCCCTAAGTACCCCCCCAAAGAGACCCCTAAGTACCCCCCCCCCAAGTCCCCCCCAAGACCCCCCTAAGTACCACTCCCCCCAAGGCCCCCCCCCAAGACCCCCCTAAGTACACCTCCCCAAGACCCCACTAAGTACCCCCCCTAAGTACCACCCTAAGTACCCCCCGAAGACCCCCCTAAGTACCCTCCTAAGTATCCCCCTAAGTAACCCCCTAAGTACCACCCTAAGTACACCACAAGACCCCCCTAAATACCCTCCTAAGTACCCCCCCCCCCAAGAACCCACTAAGTACACTCCTAAGTACACCCCCAAAACCCCCCTAAGTACCCCCGACAGACCCACCCCCCCAAAGACCCCCTAAGTACCCCCCCCTAAGTGCCCACCCAAGACCCCCCTAAGTACACCCCCCCAAGACCCCACTAAGTTCCCCCCTAAGTACACCCCCCAAGACCCCCCTAAGTAACCCCCCCCAAGTCCCCCCCCTAGACCCCCCTAAGTACCACCCTAAGTACCCCCCCCTAAGCCCCCCCCAAGACCCCACTTAGTACCACCCTAAGTACCCCCCCCAAGACCCCACTAAGTACCCCCCCTAAATACCCACCCAAGACCACCCTTTGTACCCCCCAAAGACCCCCCCACAAGACCCCACCCCAAGACCCCCCTAAGTACCCTCCTAAGTATCCCCCTAAGTAACCCCCTAAGTACCACCCTAAGTACATCCCCCCAAGACCCCCCTAAGTCCCCCCCCCCCAGACCCCACCCAAGACCCCCCTAAGTACCCTCCTAAGTATCCCCCTAAGTAACCCCCTAAGTACCACCCTAAGTACACCCCCCCAAGACCCCCCTAAGTCCCCCCCCCCCAAGACCCCACCCATGACCCCCCTAAGTACCCTCCTAAGTCCCCACCCAAGACCCCCCTAAGTACACCCCCCCCAAGTCCCCCTAAGTTCCCCCCTATGTACACCCCCAAGACCCCCCTAAGTACCCCCCCAAAGTCACCCCCCCCATGACCCCCCTAAGTACACCCCCCCCAAAGACCCCCCTAAGTCCCCCCCTAAGTACCCCCCTAAGTACCCCCCCTAAGTACCCCCCCCCCTAAGTACCCCCCCAAGACACCCCTAAGTATCCCCCCAAAGTCACCCTCCAAGACCCCCCTTAGTACCCCCCCAAGACACCCCTAAGTACCCCCCCCCCAAGTCCCCCCCCCAAGACCCCCCTAGGTACACCCTCCCCAAGACCCCACTAAGTACCCCCCTAAGTACCCCTCCAAGACCCCCCTAAGTAACCCCCTAAGTACCCCCCCCAAGAACCCCTTAAGTAAACCCCCCCCAAGACCCCACTAAGTACCCCCCTAAGTACCCTCCTAAGTACCCACCTAAGCACCCCCCAAGACCCCCCTAAGTACCCCCCTTAGTACCCCCCAAGAACACCCTAAGTACCCCCCTAAGTACCCCATCAAGACCCCCCTAAGTACCCCCCCCCCCCAAGTCACCCCCCCAAAACCCCCCTAAGTACCCCCACCCCCCAAGCCCCCCCACCCAAGACCACCCTAAGTACCCCCCTAAATACCCCCCCCCATAATCCCCCCAAGACCACCCTAAGTACCCCCCAAGACCACCCTAACTGCCCCCCTAAGTTCCCCCCCAAGACGCCCCTAAGTACCCCCCCCCTCCCAAATCCCCCCCAAGACCATCCTAAGTACCCCCCCTAAGTACCCCACTAAGTACCCCCCCAAGACCACCCTAAGTACCCCCCTAAATACCCCCCCCCAATCCCCCCAAGACCACCCTAAGTGCCCCTCTAAGTTCCCCCCCAAGACCCCCCTAAGTACCCCTCTATATACCCCCCCAAGACCACCCTTTGTACCCCCCAAAGTCCCCCCCCCCAAGACCCCACCCAAGACCCCCCTAACTACCCCCCCTAAGACCCCCCCCCCCAAGAACCCCCTAAGTACTCTCCTAAGTACCCCCCCCAAAACCCCCCTAAGTAACCCCCACAGACCCCCCCCCCCCAAGTCCCCCCCCAAGACACCACTAAGTACCCCCCTAAGTACCCCCCCAAGACCCCCTTAAGTTGCCCCCTAAGTACCTCCCTAAGTGCCCCACCAAGACCCCACTAAGTACCCCCCCTAATTACCCCCCCCAAGATACCCCTAAGTACCCCCCCCAAGTCCCCCCCCAAGACCCCCCTAAGTACCCCCCCCCCCCAGAACCCCTCAAAGACCCACCTAAGTACCCCACTAATTACCCCCCCAAGACCCCCCTAAGTACCCCCCTAATTACCCCCCCCTAAGTACCCCCCCAAAGACCCCCCTAAGTACCCCCCCCCCAAGCCCCCCCTCAAGACCCCACTAAGCACCCCCCAAGACCCCCCTAAGTAACCCTCTAAGTTCCCCCCCAAGACCCCCCTAACTACCCCACCTCCCAAATCCCCCCCCAAGACCCCCCTAAGTTCCCCCTAAGTACCCCCTAAGTACCCCCCTAAGTACCCCCCCAAGACCCCCCTAAGTACCCCCCTAATTGCCCCCTACTAAGTACCCCCCCCCAAGACACCCCTAAGTACCCCCCCACCCAAGTCCCCCCCCCAAGACCCCCCTAAGTACCACCCCCCCAAACCCCCCCCCAAGACCCCCAAAGTACCCTCCTAAGTATCCCCCCAAGACCCCCCTAAGTACCCCCATAAGTTCCCCCCAAGAGCATCCCTATGTACCCCCCCAGACCCCCCCCAAGCCCCCCAAGACCCCCCTAAGTACCCCCCCCCCTCCCAAATCCTCCCCAAGACCATCCTAAGTACCCCCCTAAGTACACCACTAAGTACCCCCCCAAGACCCCCCCTAAGTACCCCCCTAATTACCCCCCTAATTACCCCCCCCTAAATACCCCCCAAAGACACCCCTAAGTACCCCCCCCCCCCAAGTCCCCCCCCAAAACCCCCCTAAGTACCACCCCTAAGTACTCCCCTAAGTACCCCCCCCAAGACCCCCCTAAGTACCCCCCCCCCCAGAACCCCTCAAAGACCCGCCTAAGTACCCCACTAAGTACCCCCCCAAGACCCCCCTAAGTACCCCCCTAATTACCCCCCCCCTAAGTACCCCCCCAAAGACCCCCCTAATTACCCCCCCCCAAGCCCCCCCCCAAGACCCCCCTAAGCACTCCACCCCCCAAACCCCCCAAGACCACCCTAAGTACCCCCCCAAGACCCCTCTAAGTACCCCCTCTAAGTTCCCCCCCAAGACCCCCCTAAGTACCCCCCCCCCCAAGCCCCACCCCCCAAGACCCCCCTAAGTACCACCCCAAGACACCCCTAAGTACCCCCATAAGTACCCCCCCAAGACCCCCCTAAGTACCCCCCCCCCCCAAGTCCCCCCCCAAGACTCCACTAAGTACCCCCCTAAGTACCCCTCCAAGACCCCCTTAAGTTCCCCCCTAAGTACCTCCCTAAGTGCCCCACCAAGACCCCACTAAGTACCCCCCTAATTACCCCCCCAAGATACCCCTAAGTACCCCCCCCAAGTCCCCCCCCAAGACCCCCCTAAGTACACCCCCCCAAGCCCCCCCCCCCAAAACCCCCCTAAGTACCCCCCCCCCCAATCCCCCCAAGACCACCCTAAGTACCCCCCAAGACCCCCCTTAGTAACCGTCTAAGTTCCCCCCCAAGACCCCCCTAACTACCCCCCCTCCCAAATCCCCCCCCAAGACCCCCCTAAGTTCCCCCTAAGTACCCCCTAAGTACCCCCCTAAGTACCCCCCCAAGACCCCCCTAAGTACCCCCCTAATTGCCCCCTACTAAGTACCCCCCCCAAGACACCCCTAAGTACCCCCCCACCCAAGTCCCCCCCCAAGACCCCCCTAAGTACCACCCCCCCAAGCCCCCCCCAAGACCCCCAAAGTACCCTCCTAAGTATCCCCCCAAGACCCCCCTAAATACCCCCTAAGTACCCCCCTAAGTTCCCCCCAAGACCATCCCTAAGTACCCCCCCAGACCCCCCTACGTACCCCCCCCCCCAGACACCCCCCCCAAGACCCCCCTAAGTACACCACCCCCAAGACCCCCCTAAGTACACCCTCCCCAAGACCCCACTAAGTACCCCCTAAGCACCCCCCCAAGACCCCCCTAAGTAACCCCCTTAGTACCCCCCCAAGACCCCCTTAAGTACACCCCCCCCAAGACCCCACTAAGTACCCCCCTAAGTACCCTCCTAAGTACCCACCTAAGTACCCCCCAAGACCCCCCTAAGTACCCCCCCTAAGTACCCCCATAAGTACCCCCAAGAACACCCTAAGTACCCCCCCCCCCCCCAAGTCCCCCTCCAAGACCCCCCTAAGTACCCAACCCCCCAAGCCCCCCCACCCAAGACCACCCTAAGTACCCCACTAAATACCGCCCCCCCCAATCCCCCCAAGACCCCCCTAAGTGCTTCTCTAAGTTCCCCCCCAAGACCCCCCTAAGTACCCCCCCCCTCCCAATCCTCCCCCAAGACCATCCTAAGTACCCCCCTAAGTACCCCACTAAGTACCCCCCCAAGACCCCCCTAAGTACCCCCCTAATTACCCCCCCCCCTAAGTACCCCCCAAAGACACCCCTAAGTACCCCCCCCAAGTCCCCCCCCAAGACCCCCCTAACTACCCCTTTAAGTACCCCCCCTAAGTGCCCCACCCTAAGCCCCCCCCCCAAGACCCCCCTAAGTACCCCCCTAAGTACCCCCCCAAGACCCCCCTAAGTGCCCCTGTAAGTTCCCCCCCAAGACCCCCCTAAGTACCTTCCCCTCCCAAATCCCCCCCCAAGACCATCCTAAGTACCCCCCTAAGTACCCCCCAAGACCCCCCTCAGTACTCCCCTAAGTACCCTCCTAAGTATCCCGTTAAGTACCCCCCCTAAGTACCCCCCTATGTACACACCAAGACCCCCCTAAGTACCCCCCTAAGTACACCCCCAAGACCCCCCTAAGTAACCCCCAACCAAACCCCCCCCCCCAAGACCACCTTAAGTACCCCCCAAGACCCCCCTAAGTACACCCCCCCAAGACCCCCCTAAGTCCCCCCCTAAGTACCCCCCCCAAGACCCCCCCTAAGTACCCCCCCTAAGTACCCACCTAAGTACCCCCTCTAAGTACCCCCCTAAGTACCCCCCCAAAACACCCCTAAGTAATCTCCCCCCAAGTCCCCTCCAAGAGCCCCCTAAGTACCCCCCCCCCAAGGCCCCCCCCAAGACACCCATAAGTACTCCCCTAAGTACCCCCCCAAGACCCCCCTAAGTACCCCCCCCCCAGAACCCCTCAAAGACCCACCTAAGTACCCCACTAAGTACCCCCCCAAGACCCCCCTAAGTCCCACCCTAAGTACCCCCCCAAGACCCCCCTAAGTACCCCCCTAAGTACCCCCCTAAGTACCCCCTCTAAGTACCCCCCCTAAGTACCCCCCCCAAGACACCCCTAAGTAATCTCCCCCCAAGTCCCCTCCAAGAGCCCCCTAATTCCCCCCCTCCCCCCAAGAACCCCCTAAGTACTCTCCTAAGTACCCCCCCAAAAACCCCCTAAGTACCCCCCACAGACCCCCCCCCCCCAAAGACCCCCTAAGTACCCCCCTAAGTGCCCACCCTAGACCCCCCTAAGTACACCCCCCCAAGACCCCACTAAGTACTCCCCTAAGTACCCCCCCCAAGACCCCCCTAAGTACCACCCCCCCCCCCAGAACCCCTCAAAGACCCACCTAAGTACCCCACTAATTACCCCCCCAAGACCCCCCTAAGTACCCCCCTAATAACCCCCCCCTAAGTACCCCCCCAAAGACCCCCCTAAGTACCCCCCCCCCCAAGCCCCCCCTCAAGACCCCACTAAGCACCCCCCAAGACCCCCCTAAGTAACCCTCTAAGTTCCCCCCCAAGACCCCCCCTAACTACCCCACCTCCCAAATCCCCCCCCAAGACCCCCCTAAGTTCCCCCTAAGTACCCCCTAAGTACCCCCCTAAGTACCCCCCCAAGACCCCCCTAAGTACCCCCTAATTGCCCCCTACTAAGTACCCCCCCAAGACACCCCTAAGTACCCCCCACCCAAGTCCCCCCCCAAGACCCACCTAAGTACCACCCCCCCAAACCCCCCCAAGACCCCCAAAGTACCCTCCTAAGTATCCCCCCAAGACCCCCCTAAGTACCCCCATAAGTTCCCCCCAAGAGCATCCCTATGTACCCCCCCCAGACCCCCCCCAAGACCCCCCTAAGTGCCCCTCTAAGTTCCCCCCCCAAGACCCCCCTAAGTACCCCCCCCCTCCCAAATCCTCCCCAAGACCATCCTAAGTACCCCCCTAAGTACCCCACTAAGTACCCCCCCAAGACCCCCCTAAGTACCCCCCTAATTACCCCCCCTAATTACCCCCCCCTAAATACCCCCCAAAGACACCCCTAAGTACCCCCCCCCCAAGTCCCCCCCCCAAAACCCCCCCTAAGTACCACCCCCAAGACCCCCCTAAGTACCCCCCCCCCAGAACCCCTCAAAGACCCGCCTAAGTACCCCCCCCAAGACCCCCCTAATTACCCCCCTAATTACCCCCCCCTAAATACCCCCCAAAGACACCCCTAAGTACCCCCCCCCCCAAGTCCCCCCCAAAACCCCCCTAAGTACCCCCCCAAGACCCCCCTAAGTACCCCCCCCCCCAGAACCCCTCAAAGACCCGCCTAAGTACCCCACTAAGTACCCCCCCAAGACCCCCCTAAGTACCCCCCTAATTACCCCCCCCTAAGTACCCCCCAAAGACCCCCCTAATTACCCCCCCCCAAGCCCCCCCCCAAGACCCCCCTAAGCACTCCACCCCCCCAAACCCCCCAAGACCACCCTAAGTACCCCCCAAGACCCCTCTAAGTACCCCTCTAAGTTCCCCCCCAAGACCCCCCTAAGTACCCCCCCCCCCCAAGCCCCACCCCCCAAGACCCCCCTAAGTACCACCCCAAGACACCCCTAAGTACCCCCCTAAGTACCCCCCCAAGACCCCCCTAAGTACCCCCCCCCCCAAGTCCCCCCCCAAGACTCCACTAAGTACCCCCCTAAGTACCCCTCCAAGACCCCCTTAAGTTCCCCCCTAAGTACCTCCCTAAGTGCCCCACCAAGACCCCACTAAGTACCCCCCTAATTACCCCCCCAAGATACCCCTAAGTACCCCCCCCAAGTCCCCCCCCAAGACCCCCCTAAGTACACCCCCCCAAGCCCCCCCCCCAAAACCCCCCTAAGTACCCCCCCCCCCAATCCCCCCAAGACCACCCTAAGTACCCCCCAAGACCCCCCTTAGTAACCCTCTAAGTTCCCCCCCAAGACCCCCCTAACTACCCCCCCTCCCAAATCCCCCCCCAAGACCCCCCTAAGTTCCCCCTAAGTACCCCCTAAGTACCCCCCTAAGTACCCCCCCCAAGACCCCCCTAAGTACCCCTAATTGCCCCCTACTAAGTACCCCCCCAAGACACCCCTAAGTACCCCCCACCCAAGTCCCCCCCCAAGACCCCCCTAAGTACCACCCCCCCAAGCCCCCCCAAGACCCCCAAAGTACCCTCCTAAGTATCCCCCCAAGACCCCCCTAAAACCCCCTAAGTACCCCCCTAAGTTCCCCCCAAGACCATCCCTAAGTACCCCCCCAGACCCCCCTACGTACCCCCCCCCCCCAGACACCCCCCCCAAGACCCCACTAAGTACACCACCCCCCAAGACCCCCCTAAGTACACCCTCCCCAAGACCCCACTAAGTACCCCCCTAAGCACCCCCCCAAGACCCCCCTAAGTAACCCCCTTAGTACCCCCCCAAGACCCCCTTAAGTACACCCCCCCCAAGACCCCACTAAGTACCCCCCCTAAGTACCCTCCTAAGTACCCACCTAAGTACCCCCCAAGACCCCCCTAAGTACCCCCCTAAGTACCCCCATAAGTACCCCCCAAGAACACCCTAAGTACCCCCCCCCCCCCAAGTCCCCCTCCAAGACCCCCCTAAGTACCCAACCCCCCAAGCCCCCCCACCCAAGACCACCCTAAGTACCCCACTAAATACCGCCCCCCCCAATCCCCCCAAGACCCCCCTAAGTGCTTCTCTAAGTTCCCCCCCAAGACCCCCCTAAGTACCCCCCCCTCCCAAATCCTCCCCAAGACCATCCTAAGTACCCCCCTAAGTACCCCACTAAGTACCCCCCCCAAGACCCCCCTAAGTACCCCCCCTAATTACCCCCCCCCCTAAGTACCCCCCAAAGACACCCCTAAGTACCCCCCCCAAGTCCCCCCCCAAGACCCCCTAACTACCCCTTTAAGTACCCCCCTAAGTGCCCCACCCTAAGCCCCCCCCCCCCAGACCCCCCTAAGTACCCCCCTAAGTACCCCCCCAAGACCCCCCTAAGTGCCCCTGTAAGTTCCCCCCCAAGACCCCCCTAAGTACCTTCCCCTCCCAAATCCCCCCCCAAGCCCATCCTAAGTACCCCCCCTAAGTACCCCCCAAGACCCCCCTCAGTACTCCCCTAAGTACCCTCCTAAGTATCCCGTTAAGTACCCTCCTAAGTACCCCCCTATGTACACACCAAGACCCCCCTAAGTACCCCCCCTAAGTACACCCCCAAGACCCCCCTAAGTAACCCCCAACCAAACCCCCCCCCCAAGACCACCTTAAGTACCCCCCAAGACCCCCCTAAGTACACCCCCCCCAAGACCCCCCTAAGTCCCCCCCTAAGTACCCCCCCCAAGACCCCCCTAAGTACCCCCCTAAGTACCCACCTAAGTACCCCCTCTAAGTACCCCCCTAAGTACCCCCCCAAAACACCCCTAAGTAATCTCCCCCCAAGTCCCCTCCAAGAGCCCCCTAAGTACCCCCCCCCCCCAAGGCCCCCCCCAAGACACCCATAAGTACTCCCCTAAGTACCCCCCCAAGACCCCCCTAAGTAACCCCCAACCAAACCCCCCCCCCCAAGACCACCTTAAGTACCCCCCAAGACCCCACTAAGTACCCCCCCAAGACCCCCCTAAGTCCCACCCTAAGTACCCCCCCCAAGACCCCCCTAAGTACCCCCCTAAGTACCCCCCTAAGTACCCCCTCTAAGTACCCCCCTAAGTACCCCCCCAAGACACCCCTAAGTAATCTCCCCCCAAGTCCCCTCCAAGAGCCCCCTAATTCCCCCCCCTCCCCCCAAGAACCCCCTAAGTACTCTCCTAAGTACCCCCCCAAAAACCCCCTAAGTACCCCCCACAGACCCCCCCCCCCAAAGACCCCCTAAGTACCCCCCCTAAGTGCCCACCCTAGACCCCCCTAAGTACACCCCCCCAAGACCCCACTAAGTACTCCCCTAAGTACCCCCCCAAGACCCCCCTAAGTACCACCCCCCCCCCCAGAACCCCTCAAAGACCCACCTAAGTACCCCATTAAGTACCCCCCCAAGACCCCCCTAAGTACCCCCCTAATTACCCCCCCCCTAAGTACCCCCCAAAGAGACCCCTAAGTACCCCCCCCCAAGTCCCCCCCAAGACCCCCCTAAGTACCACTCCCCCCAAGGCCCTCACCAAGACCCCCCTAAGTTCCCCCCAAGACCATCCCTAAGTACCCCCCCAGACCCCCCCCAAGACCCACCTACGTACCCCCCCCAGACACCCCCCCAAGACCCCCCTAGGTACACCCTCCCCAAGACCCCACTAAGTACCCCCCCAAGACCCCCTTAAGTACACCCCCCCCAAGACCCCACTAAGTACCCCCCTAAGTACCCTCCTAAGTACCCACTTAAGTACCCCCCCAAGACCCCCCTAAGTACCCCCCTAATTACCCCCCCCCTAAGTACCCCCCAAAGAGACCCCTAAGTACCCCCCCCCAAGTCCCCCCCAAGACCCCCCTAAGTACCACTCCCCCCAAGGCCCTCCCCAAGACCCCCCTAAGTACACCCCCCAAGACCCCCTTAAGTCCCCCCTAAGTACCCCCCAAGACCCCCCTAAGTACCCCCCTAAGTACCCCCCTAAGTACCCCCTCTAAGTACCCCCCTAAGTACCCCCCCAAGACACCCCTAAGTAATCTCCCCCCAAGTCCCCTCCAAGAGCCCCCTAAGTACCCCCCCCCCCCCCCAAGGCCCCCCCAAGACACCCATAAGTACTACCCTAAGTACCCCCCCAAGACCCCCCTAAGTACCCCCCTAATTACCCCCCCCCCCTAAGTACCACCCAAAGAGACCCCTAAGTACCCCCCCCCAAGTCCCCCCCAAGACCCCCCTAAGTACCACTCCCCCCAAGGCCCCCCCCCAAGACCCCCCTAAGTACACCTCCCCAAGACCCCACTAAGTACCCCCCCTAAGTACCACCCTAAGTACCCCCCGAAGACCCCCCTAAGTACCCTCCTAAGTATCCCCCTAAGTAACCCCCTAAGTACCACCCTAAGTACACCACAAGACCCCCCTAAATACCCTCCTAAGTACCCCCCCCCCCCACCAAGAACCCACTAAGTACACTGCTAAATACCCCCCCAAAACCCCCCTAAGTACCCCCGATAGACCCACCCCCCCAAAGACCCCCTAAGTACCCCCCCTAAGTGCCCACCCAAGACCCCCCTAAGTACACCCCCCCAAGACCCCACTAAGTTCCCCCCTAAGTACACCCCCAAGACCCCCCTAAGTAACCCCCCCCAAGTCCCCCCCCTAGACCCCCCTAAGTACCACCCTAAGTACCCCCCCCCTAAGCCCCCCCCAAGACCCCCCTTAGTACCACCCTAAGTACCCCCCCAAGACCCCACTAAGTACCCCCCTAAATACCCACCCAAGACCACCCTTTGTACCCCCCAAAGACCCCCCCACAAGGCCCCACCCAAGACCCCCCTAAGTACCCTCCTAAGTATCCCCCTAAGTAACCCCCTAAGTACCACCCTAAGTACATCCCCCCAAGACCCCCCTAAGTCCCCCCCCCCAGACCCCCCTAAGTCCCCCCCCCCAGACCCCACCCAAGACCCCCCTAAGTACCCTCCTAAGTATCCCCCTAAGTAACCCCCTAAGTACCACCCTAAGTACACACCCCCAAGACCCCCCTAAGTCCCCCCCCCCAAGACCCCACCCAAGACCCCCCTAAGTACCCTCCTAAGTCCCCACCCAAGACCCCCCTAAGTACACCCCCCCAAGTCCCCACTAAGTTCCCCCCTATGTACACCCCCAAGACCCCCCTAAGTACCCCCCAAAGTCACCCCCCCCATGACCCCCCTAAGTACACCCCCCCCAAAGACCCCCCTAAGTACCACCCTAAGTACCCCCCTAAGTACCCCCCCCTAAGTACCCCCCCAAGACACCCCTAAGTATCCCCCCAAAGTCACCCTCCAAGACCCCCCTTAGTACCCCCCCAAGACACCCCTAAGTTCCCCCCCCCAAGTCCCCCCCCCAAGACCCCCCTAAGTACCACCACCCCAAGCCCCCCCAAAGACCCCCAAAGTACCCTCCTAAGTATCCCCCCAAGACCCCCCTAAGTACCACCTAAGTACCCCCCTAAGTTCCCCCCAAGACCATCCCTAAGTACCCCCCCCAGAACCCCCCCCAAGACCCACCTACGTACCCCCCCCCAGACACCCCCCCAAGACCCCCCTAGGTACACCCTCCCCAAGACCCCACTAAGTACCCCCCTAAGTACCCCTCCAAGACCCCCCTAAGTAACCCCCTAAGTACCCCCCCAAGAACCCCTTAAGTACACCCCCCCCAAGACCCCACTAAGTACCCCCCTAAGTACCCTCCTAAGTACCCACCTAAGCACCCCCCAAGACCCCCCTAAGTACCCCCCCTTAGTACCCCCCAAGAACACCCTAAGTACCCCCCCAAGACCCCCCTAAGTACCCCCCCCCCCCAAGTCACCCCCCAAGACCCCCCTAAGTACCCCACCCCCCAAGCCCCCCCACCCAAGACCACCCTAAGTACCCCCCTAAATACCCCCCCCCATAATCCCCCCAAGACCACCCTAAGTACCCCCCAAGACCACCCTAACTGCCCCTCTAAGTTCCCCCCCAAGACCCCCCTAAGTACCCCCCCCTCCCAAATCCCCCCCAAGACCATCCTAAGTACCCC
The DNA here is from genome assembly GCF_024137725.1 of Prorops nasuta. Lineage (NCBI taxonomy): Eukaryota > Metazoa > Arthropoda > Insecta > Hymenoptera > Bethylidae > Prorops > Prorops nasuta. The sequence continues at coordinate 29,288 of NW_027117030.1, read as the reverse complement.
CCTAAGTACCCCACTAAGTACCCCCCCAAGACCACCCTAAGTACCCCACTAAATACCCCCCCCCCAATCCCCCCAATACCACCCTAAGTACCCCCCAAGACCACCCTAAGTGCCCCTCTAAGTTCCCCCCCAAGACCCCCCTAAGTACCCCCCCCTCCCAAATCCCCCCCAAGACCATCCTAAGTACCCCCCTAAGTACCCCACTAAGTACCCCCCCAAGACCCCCCTAAGTACCCCCCTAATTACCCCCCCCCCTAAGTACCACCCAAAGACACCACTAAGTACCCCCCCAAGACCCCCCTAAGTACCACTCCCCCCAAGGCCCCCCCAAGACCCCCCTAAGTACACCCCCCCCAAGACCCCACTAAGTACCCCCCTAAGTACCCCCCCCTAAGCCCCCCCCCAAGACCCCCCTTAGTACCACCCTAAGTACCGCCCGAAGACCCCCCTAAGTACCCCTCTATATACCCCCCCAAGACCAGCCTTTGTACCCCCCAAAGTCCCCCCCCCCCAAGACCCCACCCAAGACCCCCCTAAGTACCCTCCTAAGTATCCCCCTAAGTAACCCCCTAAGTACCACCCTAAGTACACCCCAAGACCACCCTAACTACCCCCCTAAGTACCCCCCCCCCCCAAGAACCCCCTAAGTACTCTCCTAAGTACCCCCCCAAAACCCCCCTAAGTAACCCCCACAGACCCCCCCCCCCCAAAGACCCCCTAAGTACCCCCCCTAAGTGCCCACCCAAGACCCCCCTAAGTGCCCACCCAAGACCCCCCTAAGTACACCCCCCCCAAGACCCCACTAAGTACCCTCCTAAGTACACCCCCAAGACCCCCCTAAGTAACCCCCCCCCCCCAGACCCCCCCCCCCCAAGACCACCTTAAGTACCCCCCAAGACCCCCCTAAGTACACCCCCCCAAGACCCCCCTAAGTCCCCCCCTAAGTACCCCCCCCAAGACCCCCCTAAGTTCCCCCTTTAAGTACCCCCCTAAGTACCCCCCCTAAGTACCCCCCCTAAGTACCCCCCCCAAGACACCCCTAAGTAATCTCCCCCCAAGTCCCCTCCAAGAGCCACCTAATTACCACCCCCCCCCAAGGCCCCCCCAAGACACCCATAAGTACTCACCTAAGTACCCCCCCCAAGACCCCCCTAAGTACCCCCACCCCCCAGAACCCCTCAAAGACCCACCTAAGTACCCCACCAAGTACCCCCCCAAGACCCCCCTAAGTACCCCCCTAATTACCCCCCCCTAAGCACCACCCAAAGAAACCCCTAAGTACCCCCCCCAAGTCCCCCCCAAGACCCCCCTAAGTACCACTCCCCCCAAGGCCCCCCCAAAACCCCCCTAAGTACACCTCCCCAAGACCCCACTAAGTACCACCCTAAGTGCCACCCAAAGTACCCCCCCCCTAAACCCCCCCCCAAGACCTCCCTTAGTACCACCCTAAGTACCCCCCCAAGACCCCCCTAAGTACCACCCCCCCAAGCCCCCCCCAAGACCCCCAAAGTACCCTCCTAAGTATCCCCCCAAGACCCCCCTAAATACCCCCTAAGTACCCCCCTAAGTTCCCCCCAAGACCATCCCTAAGTACCCCCCCAGACCCCCCTACGTACCCCCCCCCCCCCAGACACCCCCCCCAAGACCCCCCTAAGTACACCACCCCCAAGACCCCCCTAAGTACACCCTCCCCAAGACCCCACTAAGTACCCCCCTAAGCACCCCCCCAAGACCCCCCTAGGTAACCCCCTTAGTACCCCCCCAAGACCCCCTTAAGTACACCCCCCCCCAAGACCCCACTAAGTACCCCCCTAAGTACCCTCCTAAGTACCCACCTAAGTACCCCCCCAAGACCCCCCTAAGTACCCCCCTAAGTACCCCCATAAGTACCCCCCGAAGAACACCCTAAGTACCCCCCCCCAAGCCCCCCCACCCAAGACCACCCTAAGTACCCCACTAAATACCGCCCCTCCCAAATCCCCCCCAAGACCATCCTAAGTACCCCCCTAAGTACCCCCCAAAACCCCCCTCAGTACTCCCCTAAGTACCCTCCTAAGTATCCCGTTAAGTACCCCCCCTAAGTACCCCCCCTATGTACACACCAAGACCCCCCTAAGTACCCCCCTAAGTACACCCCCAAGACCCCCCTAAGTAACCCCCACCCAAACCCCCCCCCCCAAGACCACCTTAAGTACCCCCCAAGACCCCCCTAAGTACACCCCCCCAAGACCCCCCTAAGTCCCCCCCTAAGTACCCCCCCAAGACCCCCCTAAGTACCCCCCTAAGTACCCCCCTAAGTACCCCCCTCTAAGTACCCCCCTAAGTACCCACCCAATACACCCCTAAGTAATCTCCCCCCAAGTCCCCTCCAAGAGCCCCCTAAGTACCCCCCCCCCAAGGCCCCCCCCAAGACACCCATAAGTACTCCCCTAAGTACCCCCCCAAGACCCCCCTAAGTACCCCCCCCCCCCCCCCAGAACCCCTCAAAGACCCACCTAAGTACCCCACTAAGTACCCCCCCAAGACCCCCCTAAGTCCCACCCTAAGTACCCCCCACCAAGACCCCCCTAAGTACCCCCCCTAAGTACCCCCCTAAGTACCCCCTCTAAGTACCCCCCTAAGTACCCCCCCCAAGACACCCCTAAGTAATCTCCCCCCAAGTCCCCTCCAAGAGCCCCCTAATTCCCCCCCTCCCCCCAAGAACCCCCTAAGTACTCTCCTAAGTACCCCCCCAAAAACCCCCTAAGTACCCCCCACAGACCCCCCCCCCCCCAAAGACCCCCTAAGTACCCCCCCTAAGTGCCCACCCTAGACCCCCCTAAGTACACTCCCCCAAGACCCCACTAAGTACCCCCCTAAGTACACCCCCAAGACCCCCCTAAGTACCCCCCCAGACCCCCCCCCCCCCAAGACAACCTTATGTACCCCCCAAGACCCTCCTAAGTACACCCCCCCATGACCCCCCTAAGTCCCCCCCTAAGTACCCCCCCAAGACCCCCCTAAGTACCCCCCTAAGTACCCCCTCTAAGTACCCCCCCTAAGTACCCCCCCAAGACACCCCTAAGTAATCTCCCCCCAAGTCCCCTCCAAGAACCCCCTAAGTACCCCCCCCCCCCAAGGCCCCCCCCAAGACACCCATAAGTACTCCCCTAAGTACCCCCCCAAGACCCCCCTAAGTACCACCCCCCCCCAGAACCCCTCAAAGACCCCCCTAATTACCCCCCCCCCCCTAAGTACCCCCCCAAAGAGACCCCTAAGTACCCCCCCCCCCAAGTCCCCCCCAAGACCCCCCTAAGTACCACTCCCCCCAAGGCCCCCCCCCAAGACCCCCCTAAGTACACCTCCCCAAGACCCCACTAAGTACCCCCCCTAAGTACCACCCTAAGTACCCCCCCGAAGACCCCCCTAAGTACCCTCCTAAGTATCCCCCTAAGTAACCCCCTAAGTACCACCCTAAGTACACCACAAGACCCCCCTAAATACCCTCCTAAGTACCCCCCCCCCCCAAGAACCCACTAAGTACACTCCTAAGTACACCCCCAAAACCCCCCTAAGTACCCCCGACAGACCCACCCCCCCAAAGACCCCCTAAGTACCCCCCTAAGTGCCCACCCAAAACCCCCCTAAGTACACCCCCCCCAAGACCCCACTAAGTTCCCCCCTAAGTACACCCCCAAGACCCCCCTAAGTAACCCCCCCCAAGTCCCCCCCCTAGACCCCCCTAAGTACCACCCTAAGTACCCCCCCCCTAAGCCCCCCCCAAGACCCCCCTTAGTACCACCCTAAGTACCCCCCCCAAGACCCCACTAAGTACCCCCCTAAATACCCACCCAAGACCACCCTTTGTACCCCCCAAAGACCCCCCCACAAGACCCCACCCAAGACCCCCCTAAGTACCCTCCTAAGTATCCCCCTAAGTAACCCCCTAAGTACCACCCTAAGTACATCCCCCCAAGACCCCCCTAAGTCCCCCCCCCCAGACCCCACCCAAGACCCCCCTAAGTACCCTCCTAAGTATCCCCCTAAGTAACCCCCTAAGTACCACCCTAAGTACACCCCCCAAGACCCCCCTAAGTCCCCCCCCCCCAAGACCCCACCCAAGACCCCCCTAAGTACCCTCCTAAGTCCCCACCCAAGACCCCCCTAAGTACACCCCCCCAAGTCCCCACTAAGTTCCCCCCTATGTACACCCCCAAGACCCCCCTAAGTACCCCCCAAAGTCACCCCCCCCATGACCCCCCTAAGTACACCCCCCCCCAAAGACCCCCCTAAGTCCCCCCCTAAGTACCCCCCTAAGTACCCCCCTAAGTACCCCCCCCCCCCTAAGTACCCCCCCAAGACACCCCTAAGTATCCCCCCAAAGTCACCCTCCAAGACCCCCCTTAGTAACCCCCCAAGACACCCCTAAGTACCCCCCCCCCCAAGTCCCCCCCCCAAGACCCCCCTAAGTACCGCCACCCCAAGCCCCCCCCAAGACCCCCAAAGTACCCTCCTAAGTATCCCCCCAAGACCCCCCTAAGTACCCCCTAAGTACCCCCCTAAGTTCCCCCCAAGACCATCCATAAGTACCCCCCCCAGAACCCCCCCCAAGACCCACCTACGTACCCCCCCCCCAGACACCCCCCCCCAAGACCCCCCTAGGTACACCCTCCCCAAGACCCCACTAAGTACCCCTCCAAGACCCCCCTAAGTAACCCCCTAAGTACCCCCCCAAGAACCCCTTAAGTACACCCCCCCCAAGACCCCACTAAGTACCCCCCCTAAGTACCCTCCTAAGTACCCACCTAAGCACCCCCCAAGACCCCCCTAAGTACCCCCCTTAGTACCCCCCAAGAACACCCTAAGTACCCCCCTAAGTACCCCCCCAAGACCCCCCTAAGTACCCCCCCCCCCAAGTCACCCCCCAAGACCCCCCTAAGTACCCCACCCCCCAAGCCCCCCCACCCAAGACCACCCTAAGTACCCACCTAAATACCCCCCCCATAATCCCCCCAAGACCACCCTAAGTACCCCCCAAGACCACCCTAACTGCCCCTCTAAGTTCCCCCCCAAGACGCCCCTAAGTACCCCCCCCCCTCCCAAATCCCCCCCAAGACCATCCTAAGTACCCCCCTAAGTACCCCACTAAGTACCCCCCCAAGACCACCCTAAGTACCCCCCTAAATACCCCCCCCCAATCCCCCCAAGACCACCCTAAGTACCCCTCTATATACCCCCCCAAGACCACCCTTTGTACCCCCCAAAGTCCCCCCCCCCAAGACCCCACCCAAGACCCCCCTAACTACCCCCCTAAGTACCCCCCCCCCCCAAGAACCCCCTAAGTACTCTCCTAAGTACCCCCCCAAAACCCCCCTAAGTAACCCCCACAGACCCCCCCCCCCAAAGACCCCCTAAGTACCCCCCTAAGTGCCCACCCAAGACCCCCCTAAGTGCCCACCCAAGACCCCCCTAAGTACACCCCCCCCAAGACCCCACTAAGTACCCCCCCTAAGTACACCCCCAAGACCCCCCTAAGTAACCCCCCCCCCCCAGACCCCCCCCCCCCAAGACCACCTTAAGTACCCCCCAAGACCCCCCTAAGTACACCCCCCCTAAGACCCCCCTAAGTCCCCCCCTAAGTACCCCCCCCACGACCCCCCTAAGTTCCCCCTTTAAGGACCCCACTAAGTACCCCCCCTAAGTACCCCTCTAAGAACCCCCACCCAAGACACCCCTAAGTAATCTCCCCCCAAGTCCCCTTCAAGAGCCCCCTAAGTACCACCCCCCCCAAGGCCCCCCCCAAGACACCCATAAGTACTCCCCTAAGTACCCCCCCAAGACCCCCCTAAGTACCCCCCACCCCCCAGAACCCCTCAAAGACCCACCTAAGTACCCCACCAAGTACCCCCCCAAGACCCCCCTAACTACCCCCCTAATTACCCCCCCCTAAGCACCACCCAAAGAAATCCCTAAGTACCCCCCCCCCCAAGTCCCCCCCAAGACCCCCCTAAGTACCACTCCCCCCAAGGCCCCCCCAAGACCCCCCTAAGTACACCTCCCCAAGACCCCACTAAGTACCCCCCCTAAGTACCACCCAAAGTACCCCCCCCCTAAACCCCCCCCCCAAGACCCCCCTTAGTACCACCCTAAGTACCCCCCGAAGACCCCCCTAAGTACCCCCCTAAATAACCCCCCAAGACCACCCTTTGTACCCCCCAAAGTCCCCCCCCCCAAGACCCCACCCAAGACCCCCTAAGTACCCTCCTAAGTATCCCCCTAAGTAACCCCCTAAGTACCACCCTAAGTATCCCCCCAAGACCCCCCTAACTACCCCCCACAGACCCCCCCCCCCCAAAGACCCCCTAAGTACCCCCCCTAAGTCCCCACCCAAGACCCCCCTAAGTACACCCCCCCAAGACCCCACTAAGTTCCCCCCTATGTACACCCCCAAGACCCCCCTAAGTACCCCCCAAAGTCACCCCCCCCCATGACCCCCCTAAGTACACCCCCCCCCAAAGACCCCACTAAGTACCCCCCTAAGTACCCCCCTAAGTACCCCCCCCCTAAGTACCACCCTAAGTACCCCCCCAAGACACCCCTAAGTATCCCCCCAAAGTCACCCCCCAAGACCCCCCTTAGTACCCCCCCAAGACACCCCTAAGTACCCCCCCCCCCAAGTCCCCCCCCCAAGACCCCCCTAAGTACCACCTCCCCAAGCCCCCCCCAAGACCCCCAAAGTACCCTCCTAAGTATCCCCCCAAGACCCCCCTAAGTACCCCCCTAAGTACCCCCCTAAGTTCCCCCCAAGACCATCCCTAAGTACCCCCCCAGACCCCCCCCCAAGTCCCACCTACGTACCCCCCCCCCAGACACTCCCCCAAGACCCCCCTAGGTACAACCTCCCCAAGACCCCACTAAGTACCCCCCTAAGTACCCCTCCAAGACCCCCCTAAGTAACCCCCTAAGTACCCCCCCAAGAACCCCTTAAGTACACCCCCCCCAAGACCCCACTAAGTACCCACCTAAGTACACTCCTAAGTACCCACATAAGCACCCCCCAAGACCCCCCTAAGTACCCCCCTAAGTACCCCCCAAGAACACCCTAAGTACCCCCCTAAGTACCCCCCCAAGACCCCCCTAAGTACCCCCCCCCCCCAAGTCCCCCCCCAAGACCCCCCTAAGTACCCCACCCCCCAAGCCCCTCCACCCAAGACCACCCTAAGTACCCCCCTAAATACCCCCCCCCCAATCCTCCCAAGACCACCCTAAGTACCCCCCAAGACCACCCTAAGTGCCCATCTAAGTTCCCCCTCAAGACCCCCCTAAGTACCCCCCCCCCCTCCTAAATCCCCCCCAAGACCATCCTAAGTACCCCCCTAATTACCCCCCCAAGTACCCCACTAAGTACCCCCCCCAAGACCCCCCTAAGTACCCCCCTAATTACCCCCCCCCTAAGTACCACCTAAAGACACCCCAAAGTCCCCCCCCCCCAAGACCCCACCCAAGACCCCCCTAAGTACACTCCTAAGTATCCCCCTAAGTAACCCCCTAAGTACCACCCTAAGTACACCCCAAGACCCCTCTAACTACCCCCCTAAGTACCCCCCCCCCCAAGAACCCCCTAAGTACTCTCCTAAGTACCCCCCCAAAACCCCCCTAAGTAACCCCCACAGACCCCCCCCCCAAAGACCCCCTAAGTACCCCCCCTAAGTACCCACCCAAGACCCCCCTAAGTACACCCCCCCCAAGACCCCACTAAGTACCCCCCTAAGTACACCCCCAAGACCCCCCTAAGTAACCCCCCCCAAGTCCCCCCCCCAAGACCCCCCCCCAAGACCCCCCTAAGTACCCCCCCCCCCCAGACCCCCCCCCCCAAGACCACCTTAAGTACCCCCCAAGACCCCCCGAAGTACCCCCCCCAAGACCCCCCTAAGTACCCCCCTAAATACCCCCCTAAGTACCCCCCCTAAGTACCCCCCTAAGTACCCCCCCAAGACACCCCTAAGTATCCCCCCAAAGTCACCCTCCAAGACCCCCCTTAGTACCCCCCCAAGACACCCCTAAGTACCCCCCCCCCCCCCCAAGTCCCCCCCCCAAGTCCCCCCCCCCAAGACCCCCCTAAGTACCACCACCCCAAGCCCCCCCCAAGACCCCCAAAGTACCCTCCTAAGTATCCCCCCAAGACCCCCCTAAGTACCCCCTAAGTACCCCCCTAAGTTCCCCCCAAGACCATCCCTAAGTACCCCACCAGAACCCCCCCCAAGACCCACCTACGTACCCCCCCCCAGACACCCCCCCAAGACCCCCCTAGGTACACCCTCCCCAAGACCCCACTAAGTACCCCCCTAAGTACCCCTCCAAGACCCCCCTAAGTAACCCCCTAAGTACCCCCCCAAGAACCCCTTAAGTACACCCCCCCCAAGACCCCACTAAGTACCCCCCTAAGTACCCTCCTAAGTACCCACCTAAGCACCCCCCAAGACCCCCCTAAGTACCCCCCTTAGTACCCCCCCAAGACCATCCTAAGTACCCCACTAAGTACCCCCCCAAGACCACCCTAAGTACCCCCCCTAAATACCCCCCCCCAATCCCCCCAAGACCACCCTAAGTACCCCCCAAGACCACCCTAAGTGCCCCTCTAAGTTCCCCCCCTCCCAAATCCCCCCCAAGACCATCCTAAGTACCCCCCTAAGTACCCCACTAAGTACCCCCCCAAGAACCCCCTAAGTCCCCCCTAAGTACCCCCCTAAGTACCCCCCTAAGTACCCCCCCCCCCTAAGTACCCCCCCAAGACACCCCTAAGTATCCCCCCAAAGTCACCCTCCAAGACCCCCCTTAGTACCCCCCCCAAGACACCCCTAAGTACCCCCCCCCCCCCCCAAGTCCCCCCCCCAAGACCCCCCTAAGTACCACCACCCCAAGCCCCCCCCAAGACCCCCAAAGTACCCTCCTAAGTATCCCCCCAAGACCCCCCTAAGTACCCCCTAAGTACCCCCCTAAGTTCCCCCCAAGACCATCCATAAGTACCCCCCCAGAACCCCCCCCAAGACCCACCTACGTACCCCCCCCCAGACACCCCCCCCAAGACCCCCCTAGGTACACCCTCCCCAAGACCCCACTAAGTACCCCCCTAAGTACCCCTCCAAGACCCCCCTAAGTAACCCCCTAAGTACCCCCCCAAGAACCCCTTAAGTACACCCCCCCCCAAGACCCCACTAAGTACCCCCCTAAGTACCCTCCTAAGTACCCACCTAAGCACCCCCCAAGACCCCCCTAAGTACCCCCCCTTAGTACCCCCCAAGAACACCCTAAGTACCCCCCTAAGTACCCCCCCAAGACCCCCCTAAGTACCCCCCCCCCAAGTCACCCCCCAAGACCCCCCTAAGTACCCCACCCCCCAAGCCCCCCCACCCAAGACCACCCTAAGTACCCCCCTAAATACCCCCCCCATAATCCCCCCAAGACCACCCTAAGTACCCCCCCAAGACCACCCTAACTGCCCCTCTAAGTTCCCCCCCAAGACGCCCCTAAGTACCCCCCCCTCCCAAATCCCCCCCAAGACCATCCTAAGTACCCCCCTAAGTACCCCACTAAGTACCCCCCCAAGACCACCCTAAGTACCCCCCTAAATACCCCCCCCAAACCCCCCAAGACCACCCTAAGTACCCCCCAAGACCACCCTAAGTGCCCCTCTAAGTTCCCCCCCAAGACCCCCCTAAGTACCCCCCTAATTACCACCCCCCCCTAAGTACCACCCAAAGACACCACTAAGTACCCCCCCCAAGACCCCCCTAAGTACCACTCCCCCCAAGGCCCCCCCAAGACCCCCCTAAGTACACCCCCCCCAAGACCCCACTAAGTACCCCCCTAAGTACCACCCTAAGTACCCCCCCCCTAAGCCCCCCCCCAAGACCCCCCTTAGTACCACCCTAAGTACCGCCCGAAGACCCCCCTAAGTACCCCTCTATATACCCCCCCAAGACCACCCTTTGTACCCCCCAAAGTCCCCCCCCCCCAAGACCCCACCCAAGACCCCCCTAAGTACCCTCCTAAGTATCCCCCTAAGTAACCCCCTAAGTACCACCCTAAGTACACCCCAAGACCCCCCTAACTACCCCCCTAAGTACCCCCCCATCCCAAGAACCCCCTAAGTACTCTCCTAAGTACCCCCCCAAAACCCCCCTAAGTAACCCCCACAGACCCCCCCCCCCCAAAGACCCCCTAAGTACCCCCCTAAGTGCCCACCCAAGACCACCTTAAGTACCCCCCAAGACCCCCCTAAGTACACCCCCCCAAGACCCCCCTAAGTACCCCCCCCAAGACCCCCCTAAGTTCCCCCTTTAAGTACCCCCCCTAAGTACCCCCCCCCAAGACACCCCTAAGTAATCTCCCCCCAAGTCCCCTCCAAGAGCCCCTTAAGTACCATCCCCCCCAAGGCCCCCCCCAAGACACCCATAAGTACTCCCCTAAGTACCCCCCCAAGACCCCCCTAAGTACCCCCACCCCCCAGAACCCCTCAAAGACCCACCTAAGTACCCCCCCAAGACCCCCCTAAGTACCCCCCTAATTACCCCCCCCTAAGCACCACCCAAAGAAACCCCTAAGTACCCCCCCCAAGTCCCCCCCAAGACCCCCCTAAGTACCACTCTCCCCAAGGACCCCCCAAGACCCCCCAAAGTACACCTCCCCAAGACCCCACTAAGTACCCCCCTAAGTACCACCCAAAGTACCCCCCCCTAAACCCTCCCCCAAGACCCCCCTTAGTACCACCCTAAGTACCCCCCGAAGACCCCCTTAAGTACCCCCCTAAATACCCCCCCAAGACCACCCTTTGTACCCCCCAAAGTCCCCCCCCCCCAAGACCCCACCCAAGACCCCCCTAAGTACCCTCCTAAGTATCCCCCTAAGTAACCCCCTAAGTACCACCCTAAGTACACCCCAAGACCCCCCTAACTACCCCCCACAGACCCCCCCCCCAAAGACCCCCTAAGTACCCCCCTAAGTCCCCACCCAAGACCCCCCTAAGTACACCCCCCCAAGACCCCCCAAAGTCACCCCCCCCATGACCCCCCTAAGTACACCCCCCCCAAAGACCCCCCTAAGTACCCCCCCTAAGTACCCCCCCCCTAAGTACTACCCTAAGTACCCCCCCAAGACACCCCTAAGTATCCCCCCAAAGTCACCCCCCAAGACCCCCCTTAGTACCCCCCCAAGACACCCCTAAGTATCCCCCCCCAAGTCCCCCCCCCCAAGACCCCCCTTAGTACCACCACCCCAAGCCCCCCCCCCAAGACCCCCAAAGTACCCTCCTAAGTATCCCCCCAAGACCCCCCTAAGTACCCCCCTAAGTACCCCCCCTAAGTTCCCCCCAAGACCATCCCTAAGTACCCCCCCAGACCCCCCCCCCCCCAAGACCCACCTACGTACCCCCCCCCCCCCCCCCCCCCAGACACCCCCCCAAGACCCCCCTAGGTACACCCTCCCCAAGACCCCACTAAGTACCCTCCTAAGTACCCCTCCAAGACCCCCCTAAGTAACCCCCTAAGTACCCCCCCAAGAACCCCTTAAGTACACCCCCCCCCAAGACCCCACTAAGTACCCACCTAAGTACCCTCCTAAGTACCCACCTAAGCACCCCCCAAGACCCCCCTAAGTACCCCCCCTAAGTACCCCCCAAGAACACCCTAAGTACCCCCCTAAGTACCCCCCCCAAGACCCCCCTAAGTACCCCCCCCCCCCCAAGTCCCCCCCCCAAGACCCCCCCTAAGTACCCCCACCCCCCAAGCCCCTCCACCCAAGACCACCCTAAGTACCCCCCCCTAAATACCCCCCCCAATCCTCCCAAGACCACCCTAAGTACCCCCCAAGACCACCCTAAGTGCCCATCTAAGTTCCCCCTCAAGACCCCCCTAAGTACCCCCCCCCCCCCTCCCAAATCCCCCCCAAGACCATCCTAAGTACCCCCCTAATTACCCCCCCCCCCCTAAGTACCACCTAAAGACACCCCAAAGTCCCCCCCCCCCCAAGACCCCACCCAAGACCCCCCTAAGTACCCTCCTAAGTATCCCCCTAAGTAACCCCCTAAGTACAACCCCAAGACCCCTCTAACTACCCCCCCTAAGTACCCCCCCCCCCCAAGAACCCCCTAAGTACTCTCCTAAGTACCCCCCCAAAACCCCCCTAAGTAACCCCCACAGACCCCCCCCCCCCCCAAAGACCCCCTAAGTACCCCCCTAAGTACCCACCCAAGACCCCCCTAAGTACACCCCCCCCCAAGACCCCACTAAGTACCACCCTAAGTAACCCCCCCCCAAGACCCCCCTAAGTACCCCCCCCCCCCCCAGACTCCCCCCCCAAGACCGCAAAACCCCCCTAAGTACCCCCCCAAGACCCCCCTAAGTACCCCCCTAAGTACCCCCCTAAGTACCCCCCCTAAGTACCCCCCCTAAGTACCCCACCCAAGACCCCCCTAAGTACCCTCCTAAGTATCCCCCTAAGTAACCCCTAAGTACCACCCTAAGTACACCCCAAGACCCCCTAACTACCCCTCACAGACCCCCCCCCGCAAAGACCCCCTAAGTACCCCCCCTAAGTCCCCACCCAAGACCCCCCTACGTACACCCCCCAAGACCCCACTAAGTTCCCCCCTATGTACACCCCCAAGACCCCCCTAAGTACCCCCCTAAGTCACCCCCCCCATGACCCCCCTAAGTACACCCCCCCCAAAGACCCCCCTAAGTACCCCCCTAAGTACCCCCCTAAGTACCCCCCTAAATACCCCCCCCCCTAAGTACCCCCCTAAGTACCCCCCAAGACACCCCTAAGTATCCCCCCAAAGTCACCCCCCAAGACCCCCTTAGTACCCCCCCCAAGACACCCCTAAGTACCCCCTTCCCCCAAGTACCCCCCCCCCCCCAAGTACCCCCCCCAAGACCCCCCTAATTACCCACCACCCCAAGCCCCCCCCCAAAACCCCCAAAGTACCCTCCTAAGTATCCCCCCAAGACCCCCCTAAGTACCCCCTATGTACCCCCCTAAGTTCCCCCCAAGACCATCCCTAAGTACCCCCCCCAGACCCCCCCCCAAGACCCACCTACGTACCCCCCCCCAGACACCCCCCCAAGACCCCCCTAGGTACACCCTCCCCAAGACCCCACTAAGTACCCCCCTAAGTACCCCTCCAAGACCCCCCTAAGTAACCCCCTAAGTACCCCCCCAAGAACCCCTTAAGTACACCCCCCCCAAGACCCCACTAAGTACCCCCCTAAGTACCCTCCTAAGTACCCACCTAAGCACCCCCCAAGACCCCCCTAAGTACCCCACCCCCCAAGCCCCTCCACCCAAGACCACCCTAAGTACCCCCCCTAAATACCCCCCCCAATCCTCCCAAGACCACCCTAAGTACCCCCCAAGACCACCCTAAGTGCCCATCTAAGTTCCCCTCAAGACCCCCCTAAGTACCCCCCCCCCTCCTAAATCCCCCCCAAGACCATCCTAAGGTACCCCCCTAATTACCCCCCCAAGTACCCCACTAAGTACCCCCCCCAAGACCCCCCTAAGTACCCCCCTAATTACCCCCCCCCCTAAGTACCACCTAAAGACACCCCAAAGTCCCCCCCCCAAGACCCCACCCAAGACCCCCCTAAGTACCCTCCTAAGTATCCCCCTAAGTAACCCCTAAGTACCACCCTAAGTACACCCCAAGACCCCTCTAACTACCCCCCTAAGTACCCCCCCCAAGAACCCCCTAAGTACTCTCCTAAGTACCCCCCCAAAACCCCCCTAAGTAACCCCCACACAGACCCCCCCCCCCCCAAAGACCCCCTAAGTACCCCCCTAAGTACCCACCCAAGACCCCCTAAGTACACCCCCCCCAAGACCCCACTAAGTTCCCCCCTAAGTACACCCCCAAGACCCCCCTAAGTAACCCCCCCCAAGTCCCCCCCCAAGACCCCCCTAAGTACCCCCCCCCCAAGACCACCTTAAGTACCCCCCAAGACCCCCCTAAGTACCCCCCCAAGGCCACACTAAGTACCCCCCTAAGTACCCTCCTAAGTACCCACCTAAGCACCCCCCCAAGACCCCCTAAGTACCCCCCTTAGTACCCCCCCAAGACCATCCTAAGTACCCCCCTAAGTACCCAACTAAGTACCCCCCCAAGACCACCCTAAGTACCCCCCTAAATACCCCCCCCCCAATCCCCCCAAGACCACCCTAAGTGCCCCTCTAAGTTCCCCCTCAAGACCCCCCTAAGTACCCCCCCCCCTCCCAAATCCCCCCCAAGACCATCCTAAGTACCCCCCTAAGTACCCCACTAAGTACCCCCCCAAGACCCCCCTAAGTACCCCCCTAATTACCCCCCCCCCTAAGTACCACCCAAAGACACCCCAAAGTCCCCCCACCCAAGACCCCACCCAAGACCCCCCTAAGTACCCTCCTAAGTATCCCCCTAAGTAACCCCCTAAGTACCACCCTAAGTACACCCCAAGACCCCTCTAACTACCCCCCTAAGTACCCCCCCCCCCCCAAGAACCCCCTAACTACTCTCCTAAGTACCCCCCCAAAACCCCCCTAAGTAACCCCCACAGACCCCCCCAAAGACCCCCTAAGTACCACCCTAAGTACACCCCAAGACCCCTCTAACTACCCCCCTAAGTACCCCCCCCCAAGAACCCCCTAAGTACTCTCCTAAGTACCCCCCCAAAACCCCCCTAAGTAACCCCCACAGACCCCCCCCCCAAAGACCCCCTAAGTACCCCCCTAAGTGCCCACCCAAGACCCCCCTAAGTACACCCCCCCCAAGACCCCACTAAGTACCCCCCTAAGTACACCTCCCCAAGACCCCCCTAAGTACCCCCCCAAGACACCCCTAAGTAATCTCCCCCCAAGTCCCCTCCAAGAGCCCCCTAAGTACCCCCCCCCCCCAAGGCCCCCCCAAGACCCCCCTAAGTACCCCCCCCCCAGAACCCATCAAAGACCCACCTAAGTACCCCACTAAGTACCCCCCCAAGACCCCCCTAAGTACCCCCCTAATTACCCCCCCCTAAGCACCCACCAAAGAGACCCCTAAGTACCCCCCCCAAGTCCCCCCCAAGACCCCCCTAAGTACCACTCCCCCCAAGGCCCCCCCCAAGACCCCCCTAAGTACCCCCCTAAGTACCCCCTCTAAGTACCCCCGTAAGTACCCCCCCAAGACACCCCTAAGTAATCTCCCCCCAAGTCCCCTCCAAGAGCCCCCTAAGTACCCCCCCCCCCCAAGGCCCCCACCAAGACACCCATAAGTACTCCCCTAAGTACCCCCCCAAGACCCCCCTAAGTACCACACCCCCCAGAACCCCTCAATGACCCACCTAAGTACCCCACTAAGTACCCCCCCCAAGACCCCCCTAAGTACCCCCCTAATTACCCCCCCCCTAAGTACCACCCAAAGAGACCCCTAAGTACCCCCCCCAAGTCCCCCCCAAGACCCCCCTAAGTACCACTCCCCCCAAGGCCCTCCCCAAGACCCCCCTAAGTACACCCCCCCAAGACCCCCTTAAGTCCCCCCTAAGTACCCCCCAAGACCCCCCTAAGTACCCCCCTAAGTACCCCCCTAAGTACCCCCTCTAAGTACCCCCCTAAGTACCCCCCCAAGACACCCCTAAGTAATCTCCCCCCAAGTCCTCTCCAAGAGCCCCCTAAGTACCCCCCCCGAAGGCCCCCCCAAGACACCCATAAGTACTACCCTAAGTACCCCCCCAAGACCCCCCTAAGTACCCCCCAAAGAGACCCCTAAGTACCCCCCCCCCCCCAAGTCCCCCCCAAGACCCCCCTAAGTACCACTCCCCCCAAGGCCCCCCCCCAAGACCCCCCTAAGTACACCTCCCCAAGACCCCACTAAGTACCCCCCTAAGTACCAACCTAAGTACCCCCCGAAGACCCCCCTAAGTACCCTCCTAAGTATCCCCCTAAGTAACCCCCTAAGTACCACCCTAAGTACACCACAAGACCCCCCTAAATACTCTCCTAAGTACCCCCCCCCCCCAAGAACCCACTAAGTACACTCCTAAGTACCCCCCCAAAACCCCCCTAAGTACCCCCGACAGACCCACCCCCCCAAAGAACCCCTAAATACCCCCCTAAGTGCCCACCCAAGACCCCCCTAAGTACACCCCCCCAAGACCCCACTAAGTTCCCCCCTAAGTACACCCCCAAGACCCCCCTAAGTAACCCCCCCCAAGTCCCCCCCCTAGACCCCCCTAAGTACCACCCTAAGTACCCCCCCCTAAGCCCCCCCAAGACCCCCCTTAGTACCACCCTAAGTACCCCCCCAAGACCCCACTAAGTACCCCCCTAAATACCCACCCAAGACCACCCTTTGTACCCCCCAAAGACCCCCCCACAAGACCCCACCCAAGAACCCCCTAAGTACCCTCCTAAGTATCCCCCTAAGTAACCCCCTAAGTACCACCCTAAGTACACCCCCCCAAGACCCCCCTAAGTCCCCCCCACCAGACCCCACCCAAGACCCCCCTAAGTACCCTCCTAAGTATCCCCCTAAGTAACCCCCTAAGTACCACCCTAAGTACGCCCCCCCAAGACCCCCCTAAGTCCCCCCCCCCCAAGACCCCACCCAAGACCCCCCTAAGTACCCTCCTAAGTCCCCACCCAAGACCCCCCTAAGTACACCCCCCCAAGTCCCCACTAAGTTCCCCCCTATGTACACCCCCAAGACCCCCCTAAGTACCCCCCAAAGTCACCCCCCCCATGACCCCCCTAAGTACACCCCCCCCCAAAGACCCCCCTAAGTCCCCCCCTAAGTACCCCCCTAAGTACCCCCCCCCTAAGTATCCCCCTAAGTACCCCCCCCAAGACACCCCTAAGTATCCCCCCAAAGTCACCCTCCAAGACCCCCCTTAGTACCCCCCCAAGACACCCCTAAGTACCCCCCCCCCCAAGTCCCCCCCCCAAGACACCCCTAAGTACCACCAACCCAAGCCCCCCCCAAGACCCCCAAAGTACCCTCCTAAGTATCCCCCCAAGACCCCCCTAAGTACCCCCTAAGTACCCCCCTAAGTTCCCCCCAAGACCATCCCTAAGTACCCCCCCAGAACCCCCCCCAAGACCCACCTACGTACCCCCCCCCAGACACCCCCCCAAGACCCCCCTAGGTACACCCTCCCCAAGACCCCACTAAGTACCCCCCTAAGTACCCCTCCAAGACCCCCCTAAGTAACCCCCTAAGTACCCCCCCAAGAACCCCTTAAGTACACCCCCCCCAAGACCCCACTAAGTACCCCCCTAAGTACCCTCCTAAGTACCCACCTAAGCACCCCCCAAGACCCTCCTAAGTACCCCCCTTAGTACCCCCCTAAGTACCCCCCCAAGACCCCCCTAAGTACCCCCCCCCCCAAGTCACCCCCCAAGACCCCCCTAAGTACCCCACCTCCCAAGCCCCCCCACCCAAGACCACCCTAAGTACCCCCCTAAGTCCCCACCCAAGACCCCCCTAAGTACACCCACCCAAGACCCCACTAAGTTCCCCCCTATGTACACCCCCAAGACCCCCCTAAGTACCCCCCAAAGTCACCCCCCCCATGACCCCCCTAAGTACACCCCCCCAAAGACCCCCCTAAGTACCCCCCTAAGTACCCCCCTAAGTACCCCCCCAAGACACCCCTAAGTATCCCCCCAAAGTCACCCCCCAAGACCCCCCTTAGTACCCCCCCAAGACACCCCTAAGTACCCCCCCCCCAAGTCCCCCCCCCAAGACCCCCCTAAGTACCACCACCCCAAGCCCCCTCCCAAGACCCCCAAAGTACCCTCCTAAGTATCCCCCCAAGACCCCCCTAAGTACCTCCTAAGTACCCCCCTAAGTTCCCCCCAAGACAATCCCTAAGTACCCCTTCAGACCCCCCCCCAAGACCCACCTACGTACCCCCCCCCCAGACACCCCCCCAAGACCCCCCTAGGTAAACCCTCCACAAGACCCCACTAAGTACCGCTCCAAGACCCCCCTAAGTAACCCCCTTAGTACCCCCCCAAGAACCCCTTAAGTACACCCCCCCCAAGACCCCACTAAGTACCCACCTAAGTACCCCCCTAAGTACCCCCCTAAGTACCCCCCAAGAACACCCTAAGTACCCCCCTAAGTACCCCCCCAAGACCCCCCTAAGTACCCCCCCCCCCCAAGTCCCCCCCCAAGACCCTCCTAAGTACCCCACCCCACAAGCCCCTCCACCCAAGACCACCCTAAGTACCCCCCTAAATACCCCCCCAATCCCCCCAAGACCACCCTAAGTACCCCCCAAGACCACCCTAAGTGCCCCTCTAAGTTCCCCCTCAAGACCCCCCTAAGTACCCCCCCCTCCCAAATCCCCCCCAAGACCATCCTAAGTACCCCCCTAAGTACCCCACTAAGTACCCCCCCAAGACCCCCCTAAGTACCCCCCTAATTACCCCCCCCCCTAAGTACCACCCAAAGTCACCCCAAAGTCCCCCCCCCCAAGACCCCACCCAAGACCCCCCTAAGTACCCTCCTAAGTATCCCCCTAAGTAACCCCCTAAGTACCACCCTAAGTACACCCCAAGACCCATCTAACTACCCCCCTAAGTACCCCCCCCCCCCAAGAACCCCCTAAGTACTCTCCTAAGTACCCCCCCAAAACCCCCCTAAGTAACCCCCACAGACCCCCCCCCCAAAGACCCCCTAAGTACCCCCCTAAGTGCCCACCCAAGACCCCCCTAAGTACACCCCCCCCAAGACCCCACTAAGTACCCCCCTATGTACACCCCCAAGACCCCCCTAAGTACCCCCCTAAGTACCCCCCCCCTAAGTACCACCCTAAGTACACCCCCAAGACACCCCTAAGTATCCCCCCAAAGTCACCCCCCAAGACCCTCCTTAGTACCCCCCCAAGACACCCCTAAGTACCCCCCCCCCAAGTCCCCCCCCCAAGACCCTCTAAGTACCCCACCCCCCAAGCCCCTCCACCTAAGACCACCCTAAGTACCTTCTAAATACCCCCCCAATCCCCCCAATACCACCCTAAGTACCCCCCAAGACCACCCTAAGTGCCCCTCTAAGTTCCCCCTCAAGACCCCCCTAAGTACCCCCCCCTCCCAAATCCCCCCCCAAGACCATCCTAAGTACCCCCCTAAGTACCCCACTAAGTACCCCCCCAAGACCCCCCTAAGTACCCCCCTAATTACCCCCCCCCCCCTAAGTACCACCCAAAGACACCCCAAAGTCCCCCCCCCCAAGACCCCACCCAAGACCCCCCTAAGTACCCTCCTAAGTATCCCCCTAAGTACACCCCAAGACCCCTCTAACTACCCCCCTAAGTACCGCCCCCCCCAAGAACCCCCTAAGTACTCTCCTAAGTACCACCCCAAAACCCCCCTAAGTAACCCCCACAGACCCCCCCCCCCAAAGACCCCCTAAGTACCCACCTAAGTGCCCACCCAAGACCCCCCTAAGTACACCCCCCCCCCCAAGACCCCACTAAGTACCCCCCTAAGTACACCCCCAAGACCCCCCTAAGTAACCCCCTCCAAGTCCCCCCCCCCAAGACCCCCCTAAGTACCACCTAAGTACCCCCCTAAGTTCCCCCCAAGACAATCCCTAAGTACCCCTTCAGACCCCCCCCAAGACCCACCTACGTACCCCCCCCCCAGACACCCCCCCAAGACCCCCCTAGGTAAACCCTCCACAAGACCCCACTAAGTACCCCTCCAAGACCCCCCTAAGTAACCCCCTTAGTACCCCCCCAAGAACCCCTTAAGTACACCCCCCCCAAGACCCCACTAAGTACCCACCTAAGTACCCCCCTAAGTACCCCCCTAAGGACCCCCCAAGAACACCCTAAGTACCCCCCTAAGTACCCCCCCAAGACCCCCCTAAGTACCCCCCCCCCCCCAAGTCCCCCCCCAAGACCCCCCTAAGTACCCCACCCCACAAGCCCCTCCACCCAAGACCACCCTAAGTACCCCCCTAAATACCCCCCCCAATCCCCCCAAGACCACCCTAAGTACCCCCCAAGACCACCCTAAGTGCCCCTCTAAGTTCCCCCTCAAGACCCCCCTAAGTACCCCCCCCTCCCAAATCCCCCCCAAGACCATCCTAAGTACCCCCCTAAGTACCCCACTAAGTACCCCCCCAAGACCCCCCTAATTACCCCCCCCCCCTAAGTACCACCCAAAGACACCCCAAAGTCCCCCCCCCCAAGACCCCACCCAAGACCCCCCTAAGTACCCTCCTAAGTATCCCCCTAAGTAACCCCCTAAGTACCACCCTAAGTACACCCCAAGACCCCTCTAACTACCCCCCTAAGTACCCCCCCCCCCCAAGAACCCCCTAAGTACTCTCCTAAGTACCCCCCCAAAACCCCCCTAAGTAACCCCCACAGACCCCCCCCCCAAAGACCCCCTAAGTACCCCCCTAAGTGCCCACCCAAGACCCCCCTAAGTACACCCCCCCCAAGACCCCACTAAGTACCCCCCTATGTACACCCCCAAGACCCCCCTAAGTAACCCCCCCCAAGTCCCCCCCCAAGACCCCCCTAAGTACCCCCCCCCAGACCCCCCCCCCCCAAGACCACCTTAAGTACCCCCCAAGACCCCCCCCAGAACCCCTCAAAGACCCACCTAAGTACCCCACTAAGTACCCCCCCAAGACCCCCCTAAGTACCCCCCTAATTACCCCCCCCTAAGCACCCCCCAAAGAGACCCCTAAGTACCCCCCCCAAGTCCCCCCAAAAAACCCCCCTAAGTACCGCTCCCCCCAAGGCCCCCCCCAAGACCCCCCTAAGTACACCTCCCCAAGACCCCACTAAGTACCCCCCTAAGTACCACCCTAAGTACAGTTTCGGCCATTAATCTTGCGCCGGGCGAGGGGAAGTAGGAATTAGAGGGGTGAAGGGATATCTGGGGAGTTTGTCCGTACCTGTCAAATGGCGCGATTAACCCTCAATTTTGGATCGTAAACAAAAGTAATATTTTCGGAAAACGATTGCGGAAAAGAAGGAAGGATTTTAATACATAACAAAGAAGAAAAAATATATCAGATGAGTATAAATTAATAACACAAAATGAAAATTATTGTGAATTTATAAAGAAATATACTTTGTGGTTATTTTATTTCTGTTACAGGCCCTATTCTTCATGAATTTAAAGCGCAGGAAAGAAATACTTAAAGAACAATGAATGAAAAGGACTAATTTATAAAGCATTTCTGTGTGGATCAATAGTTTCAATAATTGTGACATAATGTTATAATAGTGAATGTGTAAGAAAGTTTGCTGCGTATACAAAGAAATTTTATTATAAAATAATGATGTTTAATAAGGTTTTGATTTCTATTATTATAAATTAAAGTTAGTTCAATAAAAATATTATTTTAATTTCTTCCTTAACCATACACAATTTCTATACGTACATAGTAATTACATATTCTTGCAGAACCTATCTTTAAGCTACTTTAACTAAATTGCAACTATTTTAAATCTACAGCTTATAACTATTTACTTCAATGATTTTTATTATTCAAAGTGAGACAAATTGCGTAGAGTTTCTGCAAATTTCTTATTAGTCTGTCACATTCTTCGACATATTACCTTTTATGATATTTATATGCCTCCTTTGCACTATTTTCTTCTAGTCTATAACATATAACAATAATTTTATTATCAATTTTAAATACATGCAGATAAGATGATTATATGTTGATATGTAATTAATTTTATAAATATTGGAATGTTTGTTAAACCATTGTCTTATTAAATTTGGAAAATTGGCATTTGAATGATGCTATGTAAATTGGGCCTCTCTTCTGTGAGATATGTTTTTATAATACTTGGATAGATAAAGTTCCTTAAAAGTTATATGTGTATAATACTGAGTTCATCTTATTTTTTAGCTTCAAGTAGTTTTCCAGCTATGTGTTTGAATATACATTTTGAATATAGAATACTCTTATTTCCTTACTCTTATTATAATGTTGTCAGGATTGATAGAAAGATATTTCAATCATCTGAAAATGATAGGATATACATATGACGACTGGATAAATTAAGGTTTTAGGACAGATAAGTCTCATGAACAAATGGGAATAATAAAATAAGTATTGCATATTGGGAATGGATATCCAAATATGTATAGCTGGAAAATATAATTTGAAGCTAAAAACAATACATAAACATATTGGTCGACAATATCCTCTCAAATGGAAGGAAAAGATATCATGTGGATGAGGTGCCAAACATATTTAAGTACAATAAGTCCAGTGTCCCATGCATTCTTCAAATTTAATACAGCAATAGTTTACCAATTATCCTAATTATTATAGAAATAATTAGACAACAGAATAAGCATATCTGAGCATATTTGAAAATATTTAGAGAATTATTGGTATATATGTTCAAAACTAGAAGAAGAAGGAATAATCAAGGCAAATAAATGTCATACGAGATGTGGAAGCATGTGAAGTACGGATGAATAAGAAATTAGCAGAAACTTTATACAAATAATCTCACATTGAATAATAAAAATCATTGAAGTAAATAGTTATGAGCTGTGGATTTAAAATACTTGCAATTTGGTTAGAGTAGCTTAAAGATAGGTTCTACAAGAATATATAATTAATATGTACGTATAGAAATTATGTATGGTTAAGGAAGAAATTAAAATAATATTTTTATTGAACTAACTTTAATTTATAATAATAGGAATCAAAACATTATTAAGCATCATTATTATTTTATAATAAAATTTCTTTGTTTACGCAGCAATATTTCTTACGCATTCACTATTATAACATTATGTCACAATTATTGAAACTATTGATCCACACAGAAATGCTTTATAAATTAGTCCTTTTCATTAATTGTTCTTTAAGTATTTCTTTCCTGCGATTTAAATTCATGAAGAATTGGATTTAGCCTGTAACAGAAATAAAATAACCACAAAGTATATTTCTTTATAAATTCACAATAATTTTCATTTTGTGTTATTAATTTATACTCATCTGATATATTTTTTCTTCTCTGTTATGTATTAAAATCCTTCCTTCTTTTCCGCAATCGTTTTCCGAAAAAATTACTTTTGTTTACGATCCAAAATTGAGGGTTAATCGCGCCATTTGACAGCTACGGACAAACTCCCTAGATATCCCTTCACCCCACTAATTCCTACTTCACCTCGCCTGGCGCAAGATTAATGGCCGAAACTGTACCCCCACCCCACGACCCCCCTTAGTACCACCCTAAGTACCCCCCCGAAGACCCCACTAAGTACCCCCCTAAATACCCCCCCAAGACCATCCTTTGTACCCCCCAAAGTCCCCCCCCCCTAAGTACCCCCCCAAGACCCCCCTAAGTACCCCCCTAAGTACCCTCTAAGTACCCCCCCTAAGTACCCCCCTAAGTACCCCCCCTAAGTACCCCCCCTAAGTTCCCCCCCTAAATACCCCCCTAAGTACCCCCCCAAGACACCCCTAAGTAATCTCCCCCCAAGTCCCCTCCAAGAGCCCCCTAAGTACCCCCCCCCCCCCAAGGCCCCCCCAAGACCCCCCTAAGTACCCCCCCCCCCAGAACCCCTCAAAGACCCACCTAAGTACCCCACTAAGTACCCCCCCAAGACCCCCCTAAGTACCCCCCTAATTACCCACCCCTAAGCACCCCCCAAAGAGACCCCTAAGTACCCCCCCCAAGTCCCCCCCAAGACCCCCCTAAGTACCACTCCCCCCAAGGCCCCCCCCCAAGACCCCCCTAAGTACCCCCCTAAGTACCCCCTCTAAGTACCCCCGTAAGTACCCCCCCAAGACACCCCTAAGTAATCTCCCCCCAAGTCCCCTCCAAGAGCCCCCTAAGTACCCCCCCCCCCCCCCCCCCAAGGCCCCCACCAAGACACCCATAAGTACTCCGCTAAGTACCACTCCAAGACCCCCCTAAGTACCACACCCCCCCAGAACCCCTCAATGACCCACCTAAGTACCCCACTAAGTACCCCCTCCCAAGACCCCCCTAAGTACCCCCCTAATTACCCCCCCCCCTAAGTACCACCCAAAGAGACCCCTAAGTACCCCCCCCAAGTCCCCCCCAAGACCCCCCTACGTACCACTCCACCCAAGGCCCTCCCCAAGACCCCCCTAAGTACACCCCCCCAAGACCCCCTTAAGTCCCCCCTAAGTACCCCCCAAGACCCCCCTAAGTACCCCCCCCGAAGGCCCCCCCAAGACACCCATAAGTACTACCCTAAGTACCCCCCCAAGACCCCCCTAAGTACCCCCCAAAGAGACCCCTAAGTACCCCCCCCCCCCAAGTCCCCACCAAGACCCCCCTAAGTACCACTCCCCCCAAGGCCCCCCCCCAAGACCCCCCTAAGTACACCTCCCCAAGACCCCACTAAGTACCCCCCTAAGTACCACCCTAAGTACCCCCCGAAGACCCCCCTAAGTACCCTCCTAAGTATCCCCCTAAGTAACCCCCTAAGTACCACCCTAAGTACACCACAAGACCCCCCTAAATACTCTCCTAAGTACCCCCCCCCCCCAAGAACCCCTAAGTACACTCCTAAGTACCCCCCCCAAAACCCCCCTAAGTACCCCCGACAGACCCACCCCCCCAAAGACCCCCTAAGTACCCCCCCTAAGTGCCCACCCAAGACCCCCCTAAGTACACCCCCCCAAGACCCCACTAAGTTCCCCCCTAAGTACACCCCCAAGATCCCCCTAAGTAACCCCCCCCAAGTCCCCCCCCTAGACCCCCCTAAGTACCACCCTAAGTACCCCCCCCCTAAGCTCCCCCCAAGACCCCCCTTAGTACCACCCTAAGTACCCCCCCAAGACCCCACTAAGTACCCCCCTAAATACCCACCCAAGACCACCCTTTGTACCCCCCAAAGACCCACAAGACCCCACCCAAGACCCCCCTAAGTACCCTCCTAAGTATCCCCCTAAGTAACCCCCTAAGTACCACCCTAAGTACACCCCCCCAAGACCCCCCTAAGTCCCCCCCACCAGACCCCACCCAAGACCCCCCTAAGTACCCTCCTAAGTATCCCCCTAAGTAACCCCCTAAGTACCACCCTAAGTACACCCCCCCAAGACCCCCCTAAGTCCCCCCCCCAAGACCCCACCCAAGACCCCCCTAAGTACCCTCCTAAGTCCCCACCCAAGACCCCCCTAAGTACACCCCCCCAAGTCCCCACTAAGTTCCCCCCTATGTACACCCCCAAGACCCCCCTAAGTACCCCCCAAAGTCACCCCCCCCTCATGACCCCCCTAAGTACACCCCCCCCAAAGACCCCCCTAAGTCCCCCCCTAAGTACCCCCCTAAGTACCCCCCTAAGTACCCCCCCCTAAGTACCCCCCTAAGTACCCCCCCAAGACACCCCTAAGTATCCCCCCAAAGTCACCCTCCAAGACCCCCCTTAGTACCCCCCCAAGACACCCCTAAGTACCCCCCCCCCCCCAAGTCCCCCCCCCAAGACCCCCCTAAGTACCACCACCCCAAGCCCCCCCCAAGACCCCCAAAGTACCCTCCTAAGTATCCCCCCAAGACCCCCCTAAGTACCCCCTAAGTACCCCCCTAAGTTCCCCCCAAGACCATCCCTAAGTACCCCCCCAGAACCCCCCCCCAAGACCCACCTACGTACCCCCCCCCAGACACCCCCCCAAGACCCCCCTAGGTACACCCTCCCCAAGACCCCACTAAGTACCCCCCCTAAGTACCCCTCCAAGACCCCCCTAAGTAACCCCCTAAGTACCCCCCCAAGAACCCCTTAAGTACACCCCCCCAAGACCCCACTAAGTACCCCCCTAAGTACCCTCCTAAGTACCCACCTAAGCACCCCCCAAGACCCCCCTAAGTACCCCCCTTAGTACCCCCCAAGAACACCCTAAGTACCCCCCTAAGTACCCCCCCAAGACCCCCCTAAGTACCCCCCCCCCCCAAGTCACCCCCCAAGACCCCCCTAAGTACCCCACCTCCCAAGCCCCCCCACCCAAGACCACCCTAAGTACCCCCCTAAATACCCCCCCCATAATCCCCCCAAGACCACCCTAAGTACCCCCCAAGACCACCCTAACTGCCCCTCTAAGTTCCCCCCCAAGACCCCCCTAAGTACCCCCCCCCTCCCAAATCCCCCCCAAGACCATCCTAAGTACCCCCCTAAGTACCCCACTAAGTACCCCCCCAAGACCACCCTAAGTACCCCCCTAAATACCCCCCCCCCCAATCCCCCCAAGACCACCCTAAGTACCCCCCAAGACCACCCTAAGTGCCCCTCTAAGTTCCCCCCCAAGACCCCCCTAAGTACCCCCCCTCCCAAATCCCCCCCAAGACCATCCTAAGTACCCCCCTAAGTACCCCACTAAGTACCCCCCCAAGACCCCCCTAAGTACCCCCCTAATTACCCCCCCCCCCCTAAGTACCCCCCAAAGACACCCCTAAGTACCCCCCCAAGACCCCCCTAAGTACCACTCCCCCCAAGGCCCCCCCAAGACCCACCTAAGTACACCCCCCCCAAGACCCCCCTAAGTACACCCCCCCCCAAGACCCCACTAAGTACCCCCCTAAGTACCACCCTAAGTACCCCCCCCTAAGCCCCCCCCAAGACCCCCCTTAGTACCACCCTAAGTACCGCCCGAAGACCCCCCTAAGTACCCCTCTAAATACCCCCCCAAGACCACCCTTTGTACCCCCCAAAGTCCCCCCCCCCAAGACTCCACCCAAGACCCCCCTAAGTACCCTCCTAAGTATCCCCCTAAGTAACCCCCTAAGTACCACCCTAAGTACACACCAAGACCCCCCTAACTACCCCCCTAAGTACCCCCCCCCCAAGAACCCCCTAAGTACTCTCCTAAGTACCCCCCCAAAACCCCCCTAAGTAACCCCCACAGACCCCCCCCCCCCCAAAGACCCCCTAAGTACCCCCCTAAGTGCCCACCCAAGACTCCCCTAAGTACACCCCCCCCAAGACCCCACTAAGTACCCCCCCTAAGTACACCCCCAAGACCACCCTAAGTAACCCCCCCCCCAGACCCTCCCCCCAAGACCACCTTAAGTACCCCCCAAGACCCCCCTAAGTACACCCCCCCAAGACCCCCCTAAGTCCCCCCCTAAGTACCCCCCCAAGACCCCCCTAAGTTCCCCCTTTAAGTACCCCCCTAAGTACCCCCCCAAGACAACCCTAAGTAATCTCCCCCCAAGTCCCCTCCAAGAGCCCCCTAAGTACCCCCCCCCCCCAAGGCCCCCCCCAAGACACCCATAAGTACTCCCCTAAGTACCCCCCCAAGACCCCCCTAAGTACCCCCCCCCAGAACCCCTCAAAGACCCACCTAAGTACCCCACCAAGTACCCCCCCCAAGTCCCCCCCAAGACCCCCCTAAGTGCCACTCCCCCCAAGGCCCCCCCAAAGACTCCCCTAAGTACACCTCCCCAAGACCCCACTAAGTACCCCCCTAAGTACCACCCTAAGTACCCCCCCCTAAATCCCCCCCCAAGACCCCCCTTAGTACCACCCTAAGTACCCCCCGAAGACCCCCCTAAGTAACCCCCTAAATACCCCCCCAAGACCACCATTTGTACCCCCCAAAGTCCCCCCCCCCAAGACCCCACCCAAGACACCCCTAAGTACCCTCCTAAGTATCCCCCTAAGTAACCCCCTAAGTACCACCCTAAGTACCACCCTAAGTACACCCCAAGACCCCCCTAACTACCCCCCACAGACCCCCCCCCCCCAAAGACCCCCTAAGTACCCCCCTAAGTCCCCACCCAAGACCCCCCTAAGTACACCCCCCCAAGACCCCACTAAGTTCCCCCCTATGTACACCCCCAAGACCCCCCTAAGTACCCCCCAAAGTCACCCCCCCCATGACCCCCCTAAGTACACCCCCCCCAAAGACCCCCCTAAGTACCCCCCTAAGTACCCCCCTAAGTACCCCCCTAAGTACCCCCCTAAGTACCCCCCCCCCTAAGTACCACCCTAAGTACACCCCCAAGACACCCCTAAGTATCCCCCCAAAGTCACCCCCCAAGACCCTCCTTAGTACCCCCCCAAGACACCCCTAAGTACCCCCCCTCAAGTCCCCCCCCCAAGACCCCCCTAAGTACCCCACCCCCCAAGCCCCTCCACCTAAGACCACCCTAAGTACCTTCTAAATACCCCCCCAATCCCCCCAATACCACCCTAAGTACCCCCCAAGACCACCCTAAGTGCCCCTCTAAGTTCCCCCTCAAGACCCCCCTAAGTACCCCCCCCCTCCCAAATCCCCCCCAAGACCATCCTAAGTACCCCCCTAAGTACCCCACTAAGTACCCCCCCCAAGACCCCCCTAAGTACCCCCCTAATTACCCCCCCCCCCTAAGTACCACCAAAAGACACCCCAAAGTCCCCCCCCCAAGACCCCACCCAAGACCCCCCTAAGTACCCTCCTAAGTATCCCCCTAAGTAACCCCCTAAGTACCACCCTAAGTACACCCCAAGACCCCTCTAACTACCCCCCTAAGTACCGCCCCCCCCAAGAACCCCCTAAGTACTCTCCTAAGTACCACCCCAAAACCCCCCTAAGTAACCCCCACAGACCCCCCCCCCCAAAGACCCCCTAAGTACCCACCTAAGTGCCCACCCAAGACCCCCCTAAGTACACCCCCCCCCAAGACCCCACTAAGTACCCCCCCTAAGTACACCCCCAAGACCCCCCTAAGTAACCCCCTCCAAGTCCCCCCCCCAAGACCCCCCTAAGTACCCCCCCCCAGAGACCCCCCCCCCCAAGACCACCTTAAGTACCCCCCAAGACCCCCCTAAGTACCCCCCCAAGACCCCCCTAAGTACCCCCCTAAGTACCCCCCTAAGTACCCCCCCTAAGTACCCCCCTAATTACCCCCCCCTAAGCACCCCCCAAGACACCCCTAAGTAATCTCCCCCCAAGTCCCCTCCAAGAGCCCCCTAAGTACCCCCCCCCCCAAGGCCCCCCCCAAGACACCCATAAGTACTCCCCTAAGTACCCCCCTAATTACCCCCCCCTAAGCACCACCCAAAGAAACCCCTAAGTACCCCCCCAAGTCCCCCCTAAGTACCACTCCCCCCAAGGCCCCCCCCAAGACCCCCCTAAGTACACCTCCCCAAGACCCCACTAAGTACCCCTCTAAGTACCACCCTAAGTACCCCCCCCTAAACCCCCCCCCCAAGACCCTCCTTAGTACTACCCTAAGTACCCCCCGAAGACCCCCCTAAGTACCCCCCTAAATACCCCCCCAAGACCACCCTTTGTACCCCCCAAAGTCCCCCCCCCCCCCAAGACCCCACCCAAGACCCCCCTAAGTACCCTC
>NW_027117029.1:0-51950 GCF_024137725.1 Prorops nasuta | reverse complement strand
GGGAGTACTTATAAAAGGGCTATGGTAACTCACTTAGGGTCAGGAAGTACTTCTATGGGATTAAGGTAACTCACTGGGGGTCAGGGAGTACTTTTATGGGACTAGGGTAACTCACTTGGGGTCAGGGAGTACTTATATAGGGGTTAGGGTAACTCTCTTGGGGTCAGTGAGTACTAATATGGGACAAGGGTAATTCACTTGCGGTCAGAGAGTACATATAAAGGGGCTACGGTAACTCACTTGGGGTCAGGGAGTACTTATAAAGGGGCTAGGGTAACTCACTTGGGGTCAGGGAGTACATATAAAGGGGCTATTGTAACTCACTTGAGGTCAGGGAGTACTACTATGGGACCAGGGTAACTCACTTGCGGTCAGAGAGTACATATAAAGGGGCTAGGATAACTCACTTGGGGTCAGGGAGAACTTATAAAGGTGATATGGTAACTCATTTGGGGTCAGGGAGTACTTATATGGGACTAGGGTAACTCACTTGCGGTCAGACAGTTCATATGAAGGGGCTAGGACAACACATTTGGGGTCAGGGAGTACTTATATGGGACTAGGGTAACACACATGGGGTCTGGGAGTACTTCTATGGAACTAGGGCTACTCACTTGGGCGTCAGGTAGTACTTCTATGTGACTAGGGTAACTCACTTGGGGTCAGAGAGTACTTATAAAGGGGCTATGGTAACTCACTTGGGGTCAGGGAGTAATACTATGGTATAGGGTAACACACTTGTGGTCAGAGAGTACATATAAAGGGGCTAGGAAAACTCACTTGGTGTCAGGGAGTACTTATAAAGGTGATATGGTAACTCATTTGGGGTCAGGGAGTACTTATAAAGGGGCTAGGATAACTCACTTTGGTTCAAGGAGTACTTATATGGGACTAGGGTAACTCACTTGGTGTCTGTGAGTACATATATGGGACCAGGGTAACTCACTTGGGGCCAGGGTGTACTAATTAAAGGGCTATGGTAACTCACTTGGGGCCAGGGAGTACTTTTATGGACTAGGGTAACTCACTTGGGGTCAGGGAGTACTTATATAGGGGCTAGGGTAACTCTCTTGGGGTCAGTGAGTACTACTATGGGACTAGGGTAATTCACTTGCGGTCATAGAGTACATATAAAGGAGCTACGGTAACTCAATTGGGGTCAGTGAGTACTTATAAATGGGCTAGGGTAACTCATTTGGAGTCTGGGAGTACATATAAAGGGGATAGGATAACACACTTGGGGTCAGGGAGTACTTATAAAGGGGCTATGGTAACTCACTTGGGGTCAGGGAGTACTAATAAAGGGGTTAGATTAACTCACTTACGGTTAGAAAGTACATATAAAGGGGTTAGAATAACTCACTTGGGGTCTGGGAGTACTTATAAAAGGGCTATGGTAACTCACTTAGGGTCAGGGAGTACTTTTATGGGACTAGGGTAACTCACTTGGGGTCAGGGAGTACATATAAAGGGGCTATGGTAACTCACTTGGGGTCAGGGAGCACTTATAAAGGGGCAATGGTAACTCACTTGGGGTCAGGGAGTAAATTTATGGGACTAGGGTAACTTACTTGCGGTCAGAGGGTACATATAAAGGGGCTAGGATAACTCACTTGGGTTCAGGGAGAACTTATAAAGGTGATATGGTAACTCACTTGGGGTCAGGGAGTACTTATATGAGAATAGGGTAAAACACTTGGGGTCAGGGAGTACTAATAAAGGGGTTAGATTAACTCACTTCGATCAGAGAGTACATATAAAAGGGCTGGGATAACTCACTTGGGGTCAGGGAGTACTTATAAGTGGGCTATGGTAACTCACTTGGGGTCAGGAAGTACTTCTATGGGACTAGGGTAACTCACTTGGGGTCTGGGAGTACATATAAAGGGGCTAGGATAACTCACTTGCTGTCAGAGAGTACTTCTATGGGACTAGGGTAACTCACTTGGGGTCGGGGTGTACTTTTAAGAGACTAGGGTAATCACTTGGGGTCAGGGAGTACTTATATAGGGGCTAGGGTAACTCACTTGGGGTCAGGGAGTACTACTATAGGACTAGGGTAACTTACTTGCGGTCAGAGAGTACATATAAAGGGGCTAGGATAACTAACATGGGGTCAGGGAGTACATTTATGGGACTAGGGTAACTTACTTGCGGTCAGAGAGTACATATAAAGGGGCTAGAACTTATAAAGGGGTTTGCATAACTCACTTGCGGTCAGAGAGTACATATAAAGGGGCTAGGATAACTCACTTGGAGTCAGGGAGTACTTATATGGGACTAGGGTAACTCACTTGGGCTCAGGGAGTACTACTATGGGACTAGGGTAACTCACTTACGGTCAGAGAGTACATATAATGGGGCTAGGATAACTCACTTGGGGTCAGGGAGTACTTGTAAAGGGGCTATGGTAACTCACTTGGGGTCAGGGAGTACTTATATGAGACTAGGGTAACACACTTGGGGTCAGGGAGTACTAATAAAGGGGTTAGATTAACTCACTTGCGGTTAGAGATTACATATAAGGGGCTAGGATAACTCACTTGGGGTCAGGGAGTACTTATAAAAGGGCTATGGTAACTCACTTAGGGTCAGGAAGTACTTCTATGGGATTAAGGTAACTCACTGGGGGTCAGGGAGTACTTTTATGGGACTAGGGTAACTCACTTGGGGTCAGGGAGTACTTATATAGGGGTTAGGGTAACTCTCTTGGGGTCAGTGAGTACTAATATGGGACAAGGGTAATTCACTTGCGGTCAGAGAGTACATATAAAGGGGCTACGGTAACTCACTTGGGGTCAGGGAGTACTTATAAAGGGGCTAGGGTAACTCACTTGGGGTCAGGGAGTACATATAAAGGGGCTATTGTAACTCACTTGAGGTCAGGGAGTACTACTATGGGACCAGGGTAACTCACTTGCGGTCAGAGAGTACATATAAAGGGGATAGGATAACTCACTTGGGGTCAGGGAGTACTTATAAAGGTGATATGTTAACTCACTTGGGATCAGGGAGTACTTATATGGGACCAGGGTAATTCACGTGGGGCCAGGGTGTACTTATAAAGGGGCTAGGGTAACTCACTTGGGGTCAGGGAGTACTACTATGGGACCAGGGTAACTCACTTGCGGTCAGAGAGTACATATAAAGGGGCTAGGATAACTCACTTGGGGTCAGGGAGAACTTATAAAGGTGATATGGTAACTCACTTGGGGTCAGGGAGTACTTATATGGGACTAGGGTAACTCACTTGGGGTCAGGGAGTACTTATAAAGGGGCTAGGGTAACTCACTTGGGGTCAGGGAGTACATATAAAGGGTCTATGGTAACTCACTTGGGGTCAGGGAGTACATATAAAGGGTCTATTGTAACTCACTTGGTGTCAGGGAGTACTACTATGGGACTAGGGTAAGCTTCTTGCGGTCAGAGAGTACATATAAAGGGGATAGGATAACTCACTTGGGGTTAGGGAGTATTTATAAAGGTGATATGGTAACTCACTTGGGATCAGGGAGTACTTATATGGGACCAGGGTAATCCACTTGGGGCCAGGGTTGTACTTATAAAGTGGCTAGGGTAACTCACTTGGGGTCAGGGAATACTACTATGGGACCAGGGTAACTCACTTGCGGTCAGAGAGTACATATAAAGGGGCTAGGATAACTCACTTGCGGTCAGGGAGAACTTATAAAGGTGATATGCTAACTCACTTGGGGTCAGGGAGTACTTATATGGGACTAGGGTAACCCACTTGGGGCCAGGGTGTACTTATAAAGGGGCTAGGGTAACTCACTTGGGGTCAGGGAGTACATATAAAGGTGCTATGGTAACTAACTTGGGGTCAGGGAGTACTTTTATGGGACTAGGGTAACTCACTTGGGGTCAGGGAGTACATATAAAGGGGCTACGGTAACTCACTTGGGGTCAGGGAGCACTTATAAAGGGGCAATGGTAACTCACTTGGGGGTCAGGGAGTACATTTATGGGACTAGGGTACCTTACTTGCGGTCAGAGGGTACATATAAAGGGGCTAGGATAACTCACTTGGGTTCAGGGAGAACTTATAAAGGTGATATGGTAACTCACTTGGGGTCAGGGAGTACATATAAAGGGTCTATGGTAACTCACTTGGGGTCACGGAGTACTACTATGGGACCAGGGTAACTCACTTGCGGTCAGAGAGTACTTTTATGGGTCTAGGGTAACTCACTTGGGGTCAGGGAGTACTTATAAAGGGGCTATGGTAACTCACCTGGGGTCAGGGAGTACTACTATGGGACTAGGGTAACTTACTTGCGGTCAGAGAGTACATATAAAGGGGCTTGGATTACTCACTTGGAGTCAGAGAGAACTTATAAAGTTGATATGGTAACTCACTTGGGGTCAGGGAGTACTTATATCGGACTAGGGTAACTCACTTGGGGTCAGGGGAGTACTTATATGGGACCAGGGTAACTCACTTGGGACCAGGGTGTACTTATAAAGGGGCTTGGGTAAGTCACTTGGGGTCAGGGAGTACATATAAAGGGGCTATGGTAACTCACTTGGGGTCAGGGAGTACTACTATGGGACTAGGGTAACTTACTTGCGGTCAGAGAGTACATATATAGGGGCTAGGATAACATACTTGGGGTCAAGGAGAGCTTATAAAGGTGATATGGTAACTCACTTGGGGTCAGGGAGTACTTATAAAAGGGCTATGGTAACTCACTTAGGGTCAGGAAGTACTTCTATGGGATTAAGGTAACTCACTGGGGGTCAGGGAGTACTTTTATGGGACTAGGGTAACTCAATTGGGGTCAGGGAGTACTTATATAGGGGTTAGGGTAACTCTCTTGGGGTCAGTGAGTACTACTATGGGACTAGGGTAATTCACTTGCGGTCAGAGAGTACATATAAAGGGGCTACGGTAACTCACTTGGGGTCAGGGAGTACTTATAAAGGGGCTAGGGTAACTCACTTGGGGTCAGGGAGTACATATAAAGGGGCTATTGTAACTCACTTGAGGTCAGGGAGTACTACTATGGGACCAGGGTAACTCACTTGCGGTCAGAGAGTACATATAAAGGGGATAGGATAACTCACTTGGGGTCAGGGAGTACTTATAAAGGTGATATGTTAACTCACTTGGGATCAGGGAGTACTTATATGGGACCAGGGTAATTCACGTGGGGCCAGGGGTGTACTTATAAAGGGGCTAGGGTAACTCACTTGGGGTCAGGGAGTACTACTATGGGACCAGGGTAACTCACTTGCGGTCAGAGAGTACATATAAAGGGGCTAGGATAACTCACTTGGGGTCAGGGAGAACTTATAAAGGTGATATGGTAACTCACTTGGGGTCAGGGAGTACTTATATGGGACTAGGGTAACTCACTTGGGGTCAGGGAGTACTTATAAAGGGGCTAGGGTAACTCACTTGGGGTCAGGGAGAACATATAAAGGGTCTATGGTAACTCACTTGGGGTCAGGGAGTACATATAAAGGGTCTATGGTAACTCACTTGGTGTCTGGGAGTACATATAAAGGGGCTAGGATAACTCACTTGCGGTCAGAGAGTACTTCTATGGGACTAAGGTAACTCCCTTGGGGTCGGGGTGTACTTTTAAGAGACTAGGGTAATCACTTGGGGTCAGGGAGTACTTATATAGGGGCTAGGGTAACTCACTTGGGGTCAGGGAGTACTACTATAGGACTAGGGTAACTTACTTGCGGTCAGAGAGTACATATAAAGGGGCTAGGATAACTAACATGGGGTCAGGGAGTACATTTATGGGACTAGGGTAACTTACTTGCGGTCAGAGAGTACATATAAAGGGGCGAGGATAACTCACTTGGGATCAGTGAGAACTTATAAAGGGGTTTGCATAACTCACTTGCGGTCAGAGAGTACATATAAAGGGGCTAGGATAACTCACTTGGAGTCAGGGAGTACTTATATGGGACTAGGGTAACTCACTTGGGCTCAGGGAGTACTACTATGGGACTAGGGTAACTCACTTGGGGTCAGGGAGTACTTTTATGGGACTAGGGTAACTCACTTACGGTCAGAGAGTACATATAATGGGGCTAGGATAACTCACTTGGGGTCAGGGAGTACTTGTAAAGGGGCTATGGTAACTCACTTGGGGTCAGGGGAGTACTTATATGAGACTAGGGTAACACACTTGGGGTCAGGGAGTACTAATAAAGGGGTTAGATTAACTCACTTGCGGTTAGAGATTACATATAAGGGGCTAGGATAACTCACTTGGGGTCAGGGAGTACTTATAAAAGGGCTATGGTAACTCACTTAGGGTCAGGAAGTACTTCTATGGGATTAAGGTAACTCACTGGGGGTCAGGGAGTACTTTTATGGGACTAGGGTAACTCACTTGGGGTCAGGGAGTACTTATATAGGGGTTAGGGTAACTCTCTTGGGGTCAGTGAGTACTACTATGGGACAAGGGTAATTCACTTGCGGTCAGAGAGTACATATAAAGGGGCTACGGTAACTCACTTGGGGTCAGGGAGTAATTATAAAGGGGCTAGGGTAACTCACTTGGGGTCAGGGAGTACATATAAAGGGTCTATTGTAACTCACTTGAGGTCAGGGAGTACTACTATGGGACCAGGGTAACTCACTTGCGGTCAGAGAGTACATATAAAGGGGATAGGATAACTCACTTGGGGTCAGGGAGTACTTATAAAGGTGATATGTTAACTCACTTGGGATCAGGGAGTACTTATATGGGACCAGGGTAATTCACGTGGGGCCAGGGTGTACTTATAAAGGGGCTAGGGTAACTCACTTGGGGTCAGGGAGTACTACTATGGGACCAGGGTAACTCACTTGCGGTCAGAGAGTACATATAAAGGGGCTAGGATAACTCACTTGGGGTCAGGGAGAACTTATAAAGGTGATATGGTAACTCACTTGGGGTCAGGGAGTACTTATATGGGACTAGGGTAACTCACTTGGGGTCAGGGAGTACTTATAAAGGGGCTAGGGTAACTCACTTGGGGTCAGGGAGTACATATAAAGGGTTTATGGTAACTCACTTGGGGTCAGGGAGTACATATAAAGGGTCTATTGTAACTCACTTGGTGTCAGGGAGTACTACTATGGGACTAGGGTAAGCTTCTTGCGGTCAGAGAGTACATATAAAGGGGATAGGATAACTCACTTGGGGTTAGGGAGTATTTATAAAGGTGATATGGTAACTCACTTGGGATCAGGGAGTACTTATATGGGACCAGGGTAATCCACTTGGGGCCAGGGTGTACTTATAAAGTGGCTAGGGTAACTCACTTGGGGTCAGGGAATACTACTATGGGACCAGGGTAACTCACTTGCGGTCAGAGAGTACATATAAAGGGGCTAGGATAACTCACTTGCGGTCAGGGAGAACTTATAAAGGTGATATGCTAACTCACTTGGGGTCAGGGAGTACTTATATGGGACTAGGGTAACCCACTTGGGGCCAGGGGTGTACTTATAAAGGGGCTAGGGTAACTCACTTGGGGTCAGGGAGTACATATAAAGGTGCTATGGTAACTAACTTGGGGTCAGGGAGTACTTTTATGGGACTAGGGTAACTCACTTGGGGTCAGGGAGTACATATAAAGGGGCTACGGTAACTCACTTGGGGTCAGGGAGCACTTATAAAGGGGCAATGGTAACTCACTTGGGGTCAGGGAGTACATTTATGGGACTAGGGTACCTTACTTGCGGTCAGAGGGTACATATAAAGGGGCTAGGATAACTCACTTGGGTTCAGGGAGAACTTATAAAGGTGATATGGTAACTCACTTGGGGTCAGGGAGTACATATAAAGGGTCTATGGTAACTCACTTGGGGTCACGGAGTACTACTATGGGACCAGGGTAACTCACTTGCGGTCAGAGAGTACTTTTATGGGTCTAGGGTAACTCACTTGGGGTCAGGGAGTACTTATAAAGGGGCTATGGTAACTCACCTGGGGTCAGGGAGTACTACTATGGGACTAGGGTAACTTACTTGCGGTCAGAGAGTACATATAAAGGGGCTTGGATTACTCACTTGGAGTCAGGGAGAACTTATAAAGTTGATATGGTAACTCACTTGGGGTCAGGGAGTACTACTATGGGACTAGGGTAAGCTTCTTGCGGTCAGAGAGTACATATAAAGGGGATAGGATAACTCACTTGGGGTTAGGGAGTATTTATAAAGGTGATATGGTAACTCACTTGGGATCAGGGAGTACTTATATGGGACCAGGGTAATCCACTTGGGGCCAGGGTGTACTTATAAAGTGGCTAGGGTAACTCACTTGGGGTCAGGGAATACTACTATGGGACCAGGGTAACTCACTTGCGGTCAGAGAGTACATATAAAGGGGCTAGGATAACTCACTTGCGGTCAGGGAGAACTTATAAAGGTGATATGCTAACTCACTTGGGGTCAGGGAGTACTTATATGGGACTAGGGTAACCCACTTGGGGCCAGGGTGTACTTATAAAGGGGCTAGGGTAACTCACTTGGGGTCAGGGAGTACATATAAAGGTGCTATGGTAACTAACTTGGGGTCAGGGAGCACTTATAAAGAGGCAATGGTAACTCACTTGGGGTCAGGGAGTACATTTATGGGACTAGGGTACCTTACTTGCGGTCAGAGGGTACATATAATGGGGCTAGGATAACTCACTTGGGTTCAGGGAGAACTTATAAAGGTGATATGGTAACTCACTTGGGGTCAGGGAGTACATATAAAGGGTCTGTGGTAACTCACTTGGGGTCACGGAGTACTACTATGGGACCAGGGTAACTCACTTGCGGTCAGAGAGTACTTTTATGGGTCTAGGGTAACTCACTTGGGGTCAGGGAGTACTTATAAAGGGGCTATGGTAACTCACCTGGGGTCAGGGAGTACTACTATGGGACTAGGGTAACTTACTTGCGGTCAGAGAGTACATATAAAGGGGCTTGGATTACTCACTTGGAGTCAGGGAGAACTTATAAAGTTGATATGGTAACTCACTTGGGGTCAGGGAGTACTTATATCGGACTAGGGTAACTCACTTGGGGTCAGGGAGTACTTATATGGGACCAGGGTAACTCACTTGGGACCAGGGTGTACTTATAAAGGGGCTTGGGTAAGTCACTTGGGGTCAGGGAGTACATATAAAGGGGCTATGGTAACTCACTTGGGGTCAGGGAGTACTACTATGGGACTAGGGTAACTTACTTGCGGTCAGAGAGTACATATATAGGGGCTAGGATAACATACTTGGGGTCAAGGAGAGCTTATAAAGGTGATATGGTAACTCACTTGGGGTCAGGGAGTACTTATAAAAGGGCTATGGTAACTCACTTAGGGTCAGGAAGTACTTCTATGGGATTAAGGTAACTCACTGGGGGTCAGGGAGTACTTTTATGGGACTAGGGTAACTCAATTGGGGTCAGGGAGTACTTATATAGGGGTTAGGGTAACTCTCTTGGGGTCAGTGAGTACTACTATGGGACTAGGGTAATTCACTTGCGGTCAGAGAGTACATATAAAGGGGCTACGGTAACTCACTTGGGGTCAGGGAGTACTTATAAAGGGGCTAGGGTAACTCACTTGGGGTCAGGGAGTACATATAAAGGGGCTATTGTAACTCACTTGAGGTCAGGGAGTACTACTATGGGACCAGGGTAACTCACTTGCGGTCAGAGAGTACATATAAAGGGGATAGGATAACTCACTTGGGGTCAGGGAGTACTTATAAAGGTGATATGTTAACTCACTTGGGATCAGGGAGTACTTATATGGGACCAGGGTAATTCACGTGGGGCCAGGGTGTACTTATAAAGGGGCTAGGGTAACTCACTTGGGGTCAGGGAGTACTACTATGGGACCAGGGTAACTCACTTGCGGTCAGAGAGTACATATAAAGGGGCTAGGATAACTCACTTGGGGTCAGGGAGAACTTATAAAGGTGATATGGTAACTCACTTGGGGTCAGGGAGTACTTATATGGGACTAGGGTAACTCACTTGGGGTCAGGGAGTACTTATAAAGGGGCTAGGGTAACTCACTTGGGGTCAGGGAGTACATATAAAGGGTCTATGGTAACTCACTTGGGGTCAGGGAGTACATATAAATGGTCTATTGTAACTCACTTGGTGTCAGGGAGTACTACTATGGGACTAGGGTAAGCTTCTTGCGGTCAGAGAGTACATATAAAGGGGATAGGATAACTCACTTGGGGTTAGGGAGTATTTATAAAGGTGATATGGTAACTCACTTGGGATCAGGGAGTACTTATATGGGACCAGGGTAATCCACTTGGGGCCAGGGTGTACTTATAAAGTGGCTAGGGTAACTCACTTGGGGTCAGGGAATACTACTATGGGACCAGGGTAACTCACTTGCGGTCAGAGAGTACATATAAAGGGGCTAGGATAACTCACTTGCGGTCAGGGAGAACTTATAAAGGTGATATGCTAACTCACTTGGGGTCAGGGAGTACTTATATGGGACTAGGGTAACCCACTTGGGGCCAGGGTGTACTTATAAAGGGGCTAGGGTAACTCACTTGGGGTCAGGGAGTACATATAAAGGTGCTATGGTAACTAACTTGGGGTCAGGGAGCACTTATAAAGGGGCAATGGTAACTCACTTGGGGTCAGGGAGTACATTTATGGGACTAGGGTACCTTACTTGCGGTCAGAGGGTACATATAAAGGGGCTAGGATAACTCACTTGGGTTCAGGGAGAACTTATAAAGGTGATATGGTAACTCACTTGGGGTCAGGGAGTACATATAAAGGGTCTATGGTAACTCACTTGGGGTCACGGAGTACTACTATGGGACCAGGGTAACTCACTTGCGGTCAGAGAGTACTTTTATGGGTCTAGGGTAACTCACTTGGGGTCAGGGAGTACTTATATGGGACTAGGGTAACACACATGGGGTCTGGGAGTACTTCTATGGAACTAGGGCTACTCACTTGGGCGTCAGGTAGTACTTCTATGTGACTAGGGTAACTCACTTGGGGTCAGAGAGTACTTATAAAGGGGCTATGGTAACTCACTTGGGGTCAGGGAGTAATACTATGGTATAGGGTAACTCACTTGTGGTCAGAGAGTACATATAAAGGGGCTAGGAAAACTCACTTGGTGTCAGGGAGTACTTATAAAGGTGATATGGTAACTCATTTGGGGTCAGGGAGTACTTATAAAGGGGCTAGGATAACTCACTTTGGTTCAAGGAGTACTTATATGGGACTAGGGTAACTCACTTGGTGTCTGTGAGTACATATATGGGACCAGGGTAACTCACTTGGGGCCAGGGTGTACTAATTAAAGGGCTATGGTAACTCACTTGGGGCCAGGGAGTACTTTTATGGACTAGGGTAACTCACTTGGGGTCAGGGAGTACTTATATAGGGGCTAGGGTAACTCTCTTGGGGTCAGTGAGTACTACTATGGGACTAGGGTAATTCACTTGCGGTCATAGAGTACATATAAAGGAGCTACGGTAACTCACTTGGGGTCAGTGAGTACTTATAAATGGGCTAGGGTAACTCATTTGGAGTCTGGGAGTACATATAAAGGGGCTAGGATAACACACTTGGGGTCAGGGAGTACTTATAAAGGGGCTATGGTAACTCACTTGGGGTCAGGGAGTACTAATAAAGGGGTTAGATTAACTCACTTACGGTTAGAGAGTACATATAAAGGGGTTAGAATAACTCACTTGGGGTCTGGGAGTACTTATAAAAGGGCTATGGTAACTCACTTAGGGTCAGGAAGTACTTTTATGGGATTAAGGTAACTCACATGGGGTCAGGGAGTACTTTTATGGGACTAGGGTAACTCACTTGGGGTCAGGGAGTACATATAAAGGGGCTATGGTAACTCACTTGGGGTCAGGGAGCACTTATAAAGGGGCAATGGTAACTCACTTGGGGTCAGGGAGTAAATTTATGGGACTAGGGTAACTCACTTGGGGTCTGGGAGTACATATAAAGGGGCTAGGATAACTCACTTGCGGTCAGAGAGTACTTCTATGGGACTAGGGTAACTCACTTGGGGTCGGGGTGTACTTTTAAGAGACTAGGGTAATCACTTGGGATCAGGGAGTACTTATATAGGGGCTAGGGTAACTCACTTGGGGTCAGGGAGTACTACTATAGGACTAGGGTAACTTACTTGCGGTCAGAGAGTACATATAAAGGGGCTAGGATAACTAACATGGGGTCAGGGAGTACATTTATGGGACTAGGGTAACTTACTTGTGGTCAGAGAGTACATATAAAGGGGCTAGAACTTATAAAGGGGTTTGCATAACTCACTTGCGGTCAGAGAGTACATATAAAGGGGCTAGGATAACTCACTTGGAGTCAGGGAGTACTTATATGGGACTAGGGTAACTCACTTGGGCTCAGGGAGTACTACTATGGGACTAGGGTAACTCACTTGGGGTCAGGGAGTACTTTTATGGGACTAGGGTAACTCACTTACGGTCAGAGAGTACATATAATGGGGCTAGGATAACTCACTTGGGGTCAGGGAGTACTTGTAAAGGGGCTATGGTAACTCACTTGGGGTCAGGGAGTACTTATATGAGACTAGGGTAACACACTTGGGGTCAGGGAGTACTAATAAAGGGGTTAGATTAACTCACTTGCGGTTAGAGATTACATATAAGGGGCTAGGATAACTCACTTTGGTTCAAGGAGTACTTATATGGGACTAGGGTAACTCACTTGGTGTCTGTGAGTACATATATGGGACCAGGGTAACTCACTTGGGGCCAGGGTGTACTAATTAAAGGGCTATGGTAACTCACTTGGGGCCAGGGAGTACTTTTATGGACTAGGGTAACTCACTTGGGGTCAGGGAGTACTTATATAGGGGCTAGGGTAACTCTCTTGGGGTCAGTGAGTACTACTATGGGACTAGGGTAATTCACTTGCGGTCATAGAGTACATATAAAGGAGCTACGGTAACTCACTTGGGGTCAGTGAGTACTTATAAATGGGCTAGGGTAACTCATTTGGAGTCTGGGAGTACATATAAAGGGGCTAGGATAACACACTTGGGGTCAGGGAGTACTTATAAAGGGGCTATGGTAACTCACTTGGGGTCAGGGAGTACTAATAAAGGGGTTAGATTAACTCACTTACGGTTAGAGAGTACATATAAAGGGGTTAGAATAACTCACTTGGGGTCTGGGAGTACTTATAAAAGGGCTATGGTAACTCACTTAGGGTCAGGAAGTACTTTTATGGGATTAAGGTAACTCACATGGGGTCAGGGAGTACTTTTA
This sequence comes from Prorops nasuta, assembly GCF_024137725.1. Taxonomy (NCBI): domain Eukaryota; kingdom Metazoa; phylum Arthropoda; class Insecta; order Hymenoptera; family Bethylidae; genus Prorops; species Prorops nasuta. The sequence continues at coordinate 38,672 of NW_027117029.1, read as the reverse complement.
TGGGACTAGGGTAACTCACTTGGGGTCAGGGAGTACATATAAAGGGGCTATGGTAACTCACTTGGGGTCAGGGAGCACTTATAAAGGGGCAATGGTAACTCACTTGGGGTCAGGGAGTAAATTTATGGGACTAGGGTAACTCACTTGGGGTCTGGGAGTACATATAATGGGGCTAGGATAACTCACTTGCGGTCAGAGAGTACTTCTATGGGACTAGGGTAACTCACTTGGGGTCGGGGTGTACTTTTAAGAGACTAGGGTAATCACTTGGGATCAGGGAGTACTTATATAGGGGCTAGGGTAACTCACTTGGGGTCAGGGAGTACTACTATAGGACTAGGGTAACTTACTTGCGGTCAGAGAGTACATATAAAGGGGCTAGGATAACTAACATGGGGTCAGGGAGTACATTTATGGGACTAGGGTAACTTACTTGCGGTCAGAGAGTACATATAAAGGGGCTAGAACTTATAAAGGGGTTTGCATAACTCACTTGCGGTCAGAGAGTACATATAAAGGGGCTAGGATAACTCACTTGGAGTCAGGGAGTACTTATATGGGACTAGGGTAACTCACTTGGGCTCAGGGAGTACTACTATGGGACTAGGGTAACTCACTTGGGGTCAGGGAGTACTTTTATGGGACTAGGGTAACTCACTTACGGTCAGAGAGTACATATAATGGGGCTAGGATAACTCACTTGGGGTCAGGGAGTACTTGTAAAGGGGCTATGGTAACTCACTTGGGGTCAGGGAGTACTTATATGAGACTAGGGTAACACACTTGGGGTCAGGGAGTACTAATAAAGGGGTTAGATTAACTCACTTGCGGTTAGAGATTACATATAAGGGGCTAGGATAACTCACTTTGGTTCAAGGAGTACTTATATGGGACTAGGGTAACTCACTTGGTGTCTGTGAGTACATATATGGGACCAGGGTAACTCACTTGGGGCCAGGGTGTACTAATTAAAGGGCTATGGTAACTCACTTGGGGCCAGGGAGTACTTTTATGGACTAGGGTAACTCACTTGGGGTCAGGGAGTACTTATATAGGGGCTAGGGTAACTCTCTTGGGGTCAGTGAGTACTACTATGGGACTAGGGTAATTCACTTGCGGTCATAGAGTACATATAAAGGAGCTACGGTAACTCACTTGGGGTCAGTGAGTACTTATAAATGGGCTAGGGTAACTCATTTGGAGTCTGGGAGTACATATAAAGGGGCTAGGATAACACACTTGGGGTCAGGGAGTACTTATAAAGGGGCTATGGTAACTCACTTGGGGTCAGGGAGTACTAATAAAGGGGTTAGATTAACTCACTTACGGTTAGAGAGTACATATAAAGGGGTTAGAATAACTCACTTGGGGTCTGGGAGTACTTATAAAAGGGCTATGGTAACTCACTTAGGGTCAGGAAGTACTTTTATGGGATTAAGGTAACTCACATGGGGTCAGGGAGTACTTTTATGGGACTAGGGTAACTCACTTGGGGTCAGGGAGTACATATAAAGGGGCTATGGTAACTCACTTGGGGTCAGGGAGCACTTATAAAGGGGCAATGGTAACTCACTTGGGGTCAGGGAGTAAATTTATGGGACTAGGGTAACTCACTTGGGGTCTGGGAGTACATATAAAGGGGCTAGGATAACTCACTTGCGGTCAGAGAGTACTTCTATGGGACTAGGGTAACTCACTTGGGGTCGGGGTGTACTTTTAAGAGACTAGGGTAATCACTTGGGATCAGGGAGTACTTATATAGGGGCTAGGGTAACTCACTTGGGGTCAGGGAGTACTACTATAGGACTAGGGTAACTTACTTGCGGTCAGAGAGTACATATAAAGGGGCTAGGATAACTAACATGGGGTCAGGGAGTACATTTATGGGACTAGGGTAACTTACTTGCGGTCAGAGAGTACATATAAAGGGGCTAGAACTTATAAAGGGGTTTGCATAACTCACTTGCGGTCAGAGAGTACATATAAAGGGGCTAGGATAACTCACTTGGAGTCAGGGAGTACTTATATGGGACTAGGGTAACTCACTTGGGCTCAGGGAGTACTACTATGGGACTAGGGTAACTCACTTGGGGTCAGGGAGTACTTTTATGGGACTAGGGTAACTCACTTACGGTCAGAGAGTACATATAATGGGGCTAGGATAACTCACTTGGGGTCAGGGAGTACTTGTAAAGGGGCTATGGTAACTCACTTGGGGTCAGGGAGTACTTATATGAGACTAGGGTAACACACTTGGGGTCAGGGAGTACTAATAAAGGGGTTAGATTAACTCACTTGCGGTTAGAGATTACATATAAGGGGCTAGGATAACTCACTTGGGGTCAGGGAGTACTTATTAAAGGGCTATGGTAACTCACTTAGGGTCAGGAAGTACTTCTATGGGATTAAGGTAACTCACTGGGGGTCAGGGAGTACTTTTATGGGACTAGGGTAACTCACTTGGGGTCAGGGAGTACTTATATAGGGGTTAGGGTAACTCTCTTGGGGTCAGTGAGTACTAATATGGGACAAGGGTAATTCACTTGCGGTCAGAGAGTACATATAAAGGGGCTACGGTAACTCACTTGGGGTCAGGGAGTACTTATAAAGGGGCTAGGGTAACTCACTTGGGGTCAGGGAGTACATATAAAGGGGCTATTGTAACTCACTTGAGGTCAGGGAGTACTACTATGGGACCAGGGTAACTCACTTGCGGTCAGAGAGTACATATAAAGGGGATAGGATAACTCACTTGGGGTCAGGGAGTACTTATAAAGGTGATATGTTAACTCACTTGGGATCAGGGAGTACTTATATGGGACCAGGGTAATTCACGTGGGGCCAGGGTGTACTTATAAAGGGGCTAGGGTAACTCACTTGGGGTCAGGGAGTACTACTATGGGACCAGGGTAACTCACTTGCGGTCAGAGAGTACATATAAAGGGGCTAGGATAACTCACTTGGGGTCAGGGAGAACTTATAAAGGTGATATGGTAACTCACTTGGGGTCAGGGAGTACTTATATGGGACTAGGGTAACTCACTTGGGGTCAGGGAGTACTTATAAAGGGGCTAGGGTAACTCACTTGGGGTCAGGGAGTACATATAAAGGGTCTATGGTAACTCACTTGGGGTCAGGGAGTACATATAAAGGGTCTATGGTAACTCACTTGGTGTCTGGGAGTACATATAAAGGGGCTAGGATAACTCACTTGCGGTCAGAGAGTACTTCTATGGGACTAGGGTAACTCCCTTGGGGTCGGGGTGTACTTTTAAGAGACTAGGGTAATCACTTGGGGTCAGGGAGTACTTATATAGGGGCTAGGGTAACTCACTTGGGGTCAGGGAGTACTACTATAGGACTAGGGTAACTTACTTGCGGTCAGAGAGTACATATAAAGGGGCTAGGATAACTAACATGGGGTCAGGGAGTACATTTATGGGACTAGGGTAACTTACTTGCGGTCAGAGAGTACATATAAAGGGGCTAGGATAACTCACTTGGGATCAGGGAATACTACTATGGGACCAGGGTAACTCACTTGCGGTCAGAGAGTTCATATAAAGGGGCTAGGATAACTCACTTGCGGTCAGGGAGAACTTATAAAGGTGATATGCTAACTCACTTGGGGTCAGGGAGTACTTATATGGGACTAGGGTAACCCACTTGGGGCCAGGGTGTACTTATAAAGGGGCTAGGGTAACTCACTTGGGGTCAGGGAGTACATATAAAGGTGCTATGGTAACTAACTTGGGGTCAGGGAGTACTTTTATGGGACTAGGGTAACTCACTTGGGGTCAGGGAGTACATATAAAGGGGCTACGGTAACTCACTTGGGGTCAGGGAGCACTTATAAAGGGGCAATGGTAACTCACTTGGGGTCAGGGAGTACATTTATGGGACTAGGGTACCTTACTTGCGGTCAGAGGGTACATATAAAGGGGCTAGGATAACTCACTTGGGTTCAGGGAGAACTTATAAAGGTGATATGGTAACTCACTTGGGGTCAGGGAGTACATATAAAGGGTCTATGGTAACTCACTTGGGGTCACGGAGTACTACTATGGGACCAGGGTAACTCACTTGCGGTCAGAGAGTACTTTTATGGGTCTAGGGTAACTCACTTGGGGTCAGGGAGTACTTATAAAGGGGCTATGGTAACTCACCTGGGGTCAGGGAGTACTACTATGGGACTAGGGTAACTTACTTGCGGTCAGAGAGTACATATAAAGGGGCTTGGATTACTCACTTGGAGTCAGGGAGAACTTATAAAGTTGATATGGTAACTCACTTGGGGTCAGGGAGTACTTATATCGGACTAGGGTAACTCACTTGGGGTCAGGGAGTACTTATATGGGACCAGGGTAACTCACTTGGGACCAGGGTGTACTTATAAAGGGGCTTGGGTAAGTCACTTGGGGTCAGGGAGTACATATAAAGGGGCTATGGTAACTCACTTGGGGTCAGGGAGTACTACTATGGGACTAGGGTAACTTACTTGCGGTCAGAGAGTACATATATAGGGGCTAGGGTAACATACTTGGGGTCAAGGAGAGCTTATAAAGGTGATATGGTAACTCACTTGGGGTCAGGGAGTACTTATAAAAGGGCTATGGTAACTCACTTAGGGTCAGGAAGTACTTCTATGGGATTAAGGTAACTCACTGGGGGTCAGGGAGTACTTTTATGGGACTAGGGTAACTCAATTGGGGTCAGGGAGTACTTATATAGGGGTTAGGGTAACTCTCTTGGGGTCAGTGAGTACTACTATGGGACTAGGGTAATTCACTTGCGGTCAGAGAGTACATATAAAGGGGCTACGGTAACTCACTTGGGGTCAGGGAGTACTTATAAAGGGGCTAGGGTAACTCACTTGGGGTCAGGGAGTACATATAAAGGGGCTATTGTAACTCACTTGAGGTCAGGGAGTACTACTATGGGACCAGGGTAACTCACTTGCGGTCAGAGAGTACATATAAAGGGGATAGGATAACTCACTTGGGGCAGGGAGTACTTATAAAGGTGATATGTTAACTCACTTGGGATCAGGGAGTACTTATATGGGACCAGGGTAATTCACGTGGGGCCAGGGTGTACTTATAAAGGGGCTAGGGTAACTCACTTGGGGTCAGGGAGTACTACTATGGGACCAGGGTAACTCACTTGCGGTCAGAGAGTACATATAAAGGGGCTAGGATAACTCACTTGGGGTCAGGGAGAACTTATAAAGGTGATATGGTAACTCACTTGGGGTCAGGGAGTACTTATATGGGACTAGGGTAACTCACTTGGGGTCAGGGAGTACTTATAAAGGGGCTAGGGTAACTCACTTGGGGTCAGGGAGTACATATAAAGGGTCTATGGTAACTCACTTGGGGTCAGGGAGTACATATAAAGGGTCTATGGTAACTCACTTGGTGTCAGGGAGTACTACTATGGGACTAGGGTAAGCTTCTTGCGGTCAGAGAGTTCATATGAAGGGGATAGGATAACTCACTTGGGGTTATGGAGTATTTATAAAGCTGATATGGTAACTCACTTGGGATCAGGGAGTACTTATATGGGACCAGGGTAATCCACTTGGGGCCAGGGTGTACTTATAAAGGGGCTAGGGTAACTCACTTGGGGTCAGGGAGTACATATAAAGGTGCTATGGTAACTAACTTGGGGTCAGGGAGCACTTATAAAGGGGCAATGGTAACTCACTTGGGGTCAGGGAGTACATTTATGGGACTAGGGTACCTTACTTGCGGTCAGAGGGTACATATAAAGGGGCTAGGATAACTCACTTGGGTTCAGGGAGAGCTTATAAAGGTGATATGGTAACTCACTTGGGGTCAGGGAGTACATATAAAGGGTCTATGGTAACTCACTTGGGGTCACGGAGTACTACTATGGGACCAGGGTAACTCACTTGCGGTCAGAGAGTACTTTTATGGGTCTAGGGTAACTCACTTGGGGTCAGGGAGTACTTATAAAGGGGCTATGGTAACTCACCTGGGGTCAGGGAGTACTACTATGGGACTAGGGTAACTTACTTGCGGTCAGAGAGTACATATAAAGGGGCTTGGATTACTCACTTGGAGTCAGGGAGAACTTATAAAGTTGATATGGTAACTCACTTGGGGTCAGGGAGTACTTATAAAAGGGCTATGGTAACTCACTTAGGGTCAGGAAGTACTTCTATGGGATTAAGGTAACTCACTGGGGGTCAGGGAGTACTTTTATGGGACTAGGGTAACTCAATTGGGGTCAGGGAGTACTTATATAGGGGTTAGGGTAACTCTCTTGGGGTCAGTGAGTACTACTATGGGACTAGGGTAATTCACTTGCGGTCAGAGAGTACATATAAAGGGGCTACGGTAACTCACTTGGGGTCAGGGAGTACTTATAAAGGGGCTAGGGTAACTCACTTGGGGTCAGGGAGTACATATAAAGGGGCTATTGTAACTCACTTGAGGTCAGGGAGTACTACTATGGGACCAGGGTAACTCACTTGCGGTCAGAGAGTACATATAAAGGGGATAGGATAACTCACTTGGGGTCAGGGAGTACTTATAAAGGTGATATGTTAACTCACTTGGGATCAGGGAGTACTTATATGGGACCAGGGTAATTCACGTGGGGCCAGGGTGTACTTATAAAGGGGCTAGGGTAACTCACTTGGGGTCAGGGAGTACTACTATGGGACCAGGGTAACTCACTTGCGGTCAGAGAGTACATATAAAGGGGCTAGGATAACTCACTTGGGGTCAGGGAGAACTTATAAAGGTGATATGGTAACTCACTTGGGGTCAGGGAGTACTTATATGGGACTAGGGTAACTCACTTGGGGTCAGGGAGTACTTATAAAGGGGCTAGGGTAACTCACTTGGGGTCAGGGAGTACATATAAAGGGTCTATGGTAACTCACTTGGGGTCAGGGAGTACATATAAAGGGTCTATTGTAACTCACTTGGTGTCAGGGAGTACTACTATGGGACTAGGGTAAGCTTCTTGCGGTCAGAGAGTACATATAAAGGGGATAGGATAACTCACTTGGGGTTAGGGAGTATTTATAAAGGTGATATGGTAACTCACTTGGGATCAGGGAGTACTTATATGGGACCAGGGTAATCCACTTGGGGCCAGGGTGTACTTATAAAGTGGCTAGGGTAACTCACTTGGGGTCAGGGAATACTACTATGGGACCAGGGTAACTCACTTGCGGTCAGAGAGTACATATAAAGGGGCTAGGATAACTCACTTGCGGTCAGGGAGAACTTATAAAGGTGATATGCTAACTCACTTGGGGTCAGGGAGTACTTATATGGGACTAGGGTAACCCACTTGGGGCCAGGGTGTACTTATAAAGGGGCTAGGGTAACTCACTTGGGGTCAGGGAGTACATATAAAGGTGCTATGGTAACTAACTTGGGGTCAGGGAGCACTTATAAAGGGGCAATGGTAACTCACTTGGGGTCAGGGAGTACATTTATGGGACTAGGGTACCTTACTTGCGGTCAGAGGGTACATATAAAGGGGCTAGGATAACTCACTTGGGTTCAGGGAGAACTTATAAAGGTGATATGGTAACTCACTTGGGGTCAGGGAGTACATATAAAGGGTCTATGGTAACTCACTTGGGGTCACGGAGTACTACTATGGGACCAGGGTAACTCACTTGCGGTCAGAGAGTACTTTTATGGGTCTAGGGTAACTCACTTGGAGTCAGGGAGTACTTATAAAGGGGCTATGGTAACTCACCTGGGGTCAGGGAGTACTACTATGGGACTAGGGTAACTTACTTGCGGTCAGAGAGTACATATAAAGGGGCTTGGATTACTCACTTGGAGTCAGGGAGAACTTATAAAGTTGATATGGTAACTCACTTGGGGTCAGGGAGTACTTATATCGGACTAGGGTAACTCACTTGGGGTCAGGGAGTACTTATATGGGACCAGGGTGTACTTATAAAGGGGCTTGGGTAAGTCACTTGGGTCAGGGAGTACATATAAAGGGGCTATGGTAACTCACTTGGGGTCAGGGAGTACTACTATGGGACTAGGGTAACTTACTTGCGGTCAGAGAGTACATATATAGGGGCTAGGATAACATACTTGGGGTCAAGGAGAGCTTATAAAGGTGATATGGTAACTCAATTGGGGTCAGGGAGTACTTATAAAAGGGCTATGGTAACTCACTTAGGGTCAGGAAGTACTTCTATGGGATTAAGGTAACTCACTGGGGGTCAGGGAGTACTTTTATGGGACTAGGGTAACTCAATTGGGGTCAGGGAGTACTTATATAGGGGTTAGGGTAACTCTCTTGGGGTCAGTGAGTACTACTATGGGACTAGGGTAATTCACTTGCGGTCAGAGAGTACATATAAAGGGGCTACGGTAACTCACTTGGGGTCAGGGAGCACTTATAAAGGGGCTAGGGTAACTCACTTGGGGTCAGGGAGTACATATAAAGGGGCTATTGTAACTCACTTGAGGTCAGGGAGTACTACTATGGGACCAGGGTAACTCACTTGCGGTCAGAGAGTACATATAAAGGGGATAGGATAACTCACTTGGGGTCAGGGAGAACTTATAAAGGTGATATGGTAACTCACTTGGGGTCAGGGAGTACTTATATGGGACTAGGGTAACTCACTTGGGGTCAGGGAGTACTTATAAAGGGGCTAGGGTAACTCACTTGGGGTCAGGGAGTACATATAAAGGGTTTATGGTAACTCACTTGGGACAGGGAGTACATATAAAGGGTCTATTGTAACTCACTTGGTGTCAGGGAGTACTACTATGGGACTAGGGTAAGCTTCTTGCGGTCAGAGAGTACATATAAAGGGGATAGGATAACTCACTTGGGGTTAGGGAGTATTTATAAAGGTGATATGGTAACTCACTTGGGATCAGGGAGTACTTATATGGGACCAGGGTAATCCACTTGGGGCCAGGGTGTACTTATAAAGTGGCTAGGGTAACTCACTTGGGGTCAGGGAATACTACTATGGGACCAGGGTAACTCACTTGCGGTCAGAGAGTACATATAAAGGGGCTAGGATAACTCACTTGCGGTCAGGGAGAACTTATAAAGGTGATATGCTAACTCACTTGGGGTCAGGGAGTACTTATATGGGACTAGGGTAACCCACTTGGGGCCAGGGTGTACTTATAAAGGGGCTAGGGTAACTCACTTGGGGTCAGGGAGTACATATAAAGGTGCTATGGTAACTAACTTGGGGTCAGGGAGTACTTTTATGGGACTAGGGTAACTAACTTGGGGTCAGGGAGTACATATAAAGGGGCTACGGTAACTCACTTGGGGTCAGGGAGCACTTATAAAGGGGCAATGGTAACTCACTTGGGGTCAGGGAGTACATTTATGGGACTAGGGTACCTTACTTGCGGTCAGAGGGTACATATAAAGGGGCTAGGATAACTCACTTGGGTTCAGGGAGAACTTATAAAGGTGATATGGTAACTCACTTGGGGTCAGGGAGTACATATAAAGGGTCTATGGTAACTCACTTGGGGTCACGGAGTACTACTATGGGACCAGGGTAACTCACTTGCGGTCAGAGAGTACTTTTATGGGTCTAGGGTAACTCACTTGGGGTCAGGGAGTACTTATAAAGGGGCTATGGTAACTCACCTGGGGTCAGGGAGTACTACTATGGGACTAGGGTAACTTACTTGCGGTCAGAGAGTACATATAAAGGGGCTCGGATTACTCACTTGGAGTCAGGGAGAACTTATAAAGTTGATATGGTAACTCACTTGGGGTCAGGGAGTACTTATAAAAGGGCTATGGTAACTCACTTAGGGTCAGGAAGTACTTCTATGGGACCAGGGTAACTCACTTGGGACCAGGGTGTACTTATAAAGGGGCTTGGGTAAGTCACTTGGGGTCAGGGAGTACTTATATAGGGGTTAGGGTAACTCTCTTGGGGTCAGTGAGTACTACTATGGGACTAGGGTAATTCGCTTGCGGTCAGAGAGTACATATAAAGGGGCTACGGTAACTCACTTGGGGTCAGGGAGTACTTATAAAGGGGCTAGGGTAACTCACTTGGGGTCAGGGAGTACATATAAAGGGGCTATTGTAACTCACTTGAGGTCAGGGAGTACTACTATGGGACCAGGGTAACTCACTTGCGGTCAGAGAGTACATATAAAGGGGATAGGATAACTCACTTGGGGTCAGGGAGTACTTATAAAGGTGATATGTTAACTCACTTGGGATCAGGGAGTACTTATATGGGACCAGGGTAATTCACGTGGGGCCAGGGTGTACTTATAAAGGGGCTAGGGTAACTCACTTGGGGTCAGGGAGTACTACTATGGGACCAGGGTAACTCACTTGCGGTCAGAGAGTACATATAAAGGGGCTAGGATAACTCACTTGGGGTCAGGGAGAACTTATAAAGGTGATATGGTAACTCACTTGGGGTCAGGGAGTACTTATATGGGACTAGGGTAACTCACTTGGGGTCAGGGAGTACTTATAAAGGGGCTAGGGTAACTCACTTGGGGTCAGGGAGTACATATAAAGGGTCTATGGTAACTCACTTGGGGTCAGGGAGTACATATAAAGGGTCTATGGTAACTCACTTGGTGTCTGGGAGTACATATAAAGGGGCTAGGATAACTCACTTGCGGTCAGAGAGTACTTCTATGGGACTAGGGTAACTCACTTGGGGTCGGGGTGTACTTTTAAGAGACTAGGGTAATCACTTGGGGTCAGGGAGTACTTATATAGGGGCTAGGGTAACTCACTTGGGGTCAGGGAGTACTACTATAGGACTAGGGTAACTTACTTGCGGTCAGAGAGTACATATAAAGGGGCTAGGATAACTAACATGGGGTCAGGGAGTACATTTATGGGACTAGGGTAACTTACTTGCGGTCAAAGAGTACATATAAAGGGGCTAGGATAACTCACTTGGGATCAGTGAGAACTTATAAAGGGGTTTGCATAACTCACTTGCGGTCAGAGAGTACATATAAAGGGGCTAGGATAACTCACTTGGAGTCAGGGAGTACTTATATGGGACTAGGGTAACTCACTTGGGCTCAGGGAGTACTACTATGGGACTAGGGTAACTCACTTGGGGTCAGGGAGTACTTTTATGGGACTAGGGTAACTCACTTACGGTCAGAGAGTACATATAATGGGGCTAGGATAACTCACTTGGGGTCAGGGAGTACTTGTAAAGGGGCTATGGTAACTCACTTGGGGTCAGGGAGTACTTATATGAGACTAGGGTAACACACTTGGGGTCAGGGAGTACTAATAAAGGGGTTAGATTAACTCACTTGCGGTTAGAGATTACATATAAGGGGCTAGGATAACTCACTTGGGGTCAGGGAGTACTTATAAAAGGGCTATGGTAACTCACTTAGGGTCAGGAAGTACTTCTATGGGACTAGGGTAACTCACTTGGGGTCAGGGAGTACTTATATGGGACCAGGGTAACTCACTTGGGGCCATGGTGTACTTTATAAAGGGGCTAGGGTAACTCACTTGGGGTCAGGGAGTACATATAAGGGGGCTATGGTAACTCACTTGGGGTCAGGGAGTACATATAAAGGGGCTATGGTAACTCACTTGGGGTCATGGAGTACTAATATGGGACTAGGGTAACTTACTTGCGGTCAGAGAGTACATATAAAGGGGCTAGGATAACTCACTTGGGGTCAGGGAGAACTTATAAAGGTGATATGGTAAATCACTTTGGGTCAGGGAGTACTTATATGGGACTAGGGTAACACACTTGGGGTCTGGGAGTACTTCTATGGAACTAGGGCTACTCACTTGGGCGTCAGGTAGTACTTCTATGTGACTAGGGTAACTCACTTGGGGTCAGGGAGTACTTATAAAGGGGCTATGGTAACTCACTTGGGGTCAGGGACTAATACTATGGAATAGGGTAACACACTTGTGGTCAGAGAGTACATATAAAGGGGCTAGGATAACTCACTTGGTGTCAGGGAGTACTTATAAAGGTGATATGGTAACTCATTTGGGGTCAGGGAGTACTTATAAAGGGGCTAGGGAAACTCACTTTGGTTCAAGGAGTACTTATATGGGACTAGGGTAACTCACTTGGTGTCTGTGAGTACATATATGGGACCAGGGTAACTCACTTGGGGACAGGGTGTACTAAATAAAGGGCTATGGTAACTCACTTGGGGCCAGGGAGTACTTTTATGGACTAGGGTAACTCACTTGGGGTCAGGGAGTACTTATAAAGGTGATATGGTAACTCATTTGGGGTCAGGGAGTACTTATAAAGGGGCTAGGGTAACTCACTTTGGCTCAAGGAGTACTTATATGGGACTAGGGTAACTCACTTGGTGTCTGTGAGTACATATATGGGACCAGGGTAACTCACTTGGGGCCAGGGTGTACTAATTAAAGGGCTATGGTAACTCACTTGGGGCCAGGGAGTACTTTTATGGGACTAGGGTAACTCACTTGGGGTCAGGGAGTACATATAAAGGGGCTATGGTAACTCGCTTGGGGTCAGAGAGTACTTATAAAGGGGCAATGGTAACTCACTTGGGGTCAGGGAGTACATTTAAGGGACTAGGGTAACTTACTTGCGGTCAGAGGGTACATATAAAGGGGCTAGGATAACTTACTTGGGTTCAGGGAGAACTTATAAAGGTGATATGGTAACTCACTTGGGGTCAGGGAGTTCATATGAAGGGGCTAGGACAACACATTTGGGGTCAGGGAGTACTTATATGGGACTAGGGTAACACACATGGGGTCTGGGAGTACTTCTATGGAACTAGGGCTACTCACTTGGGCGTCAGGTAGTACTTCTATGTGACTAGGGTAACTCACTTGGGGTCAGAGAGTACTTATAAAGGGGCTATGGTAACTCACTGGGGGTCAGGGAGTAATACTATGGTATAGGGTAACTCACTTGTGGTCAGAGAGTACATATAAAGGGGCTAGGAAAACTCACTTGGTGTCAGGGAGTACTTATAAAGGTGATATGGTAACTCATTTGGGGTCAGGGAGTACTTATAAGGGGCTAGGATAACTCACTTTGGTTCAAGGAGTACTTGTATGGGACTAGGGTAACTCACTTGGTGTCTGTGAGTACATATATGGGACCAGGGTAACTCACTTGGGGTCAGGGAGTACATATAAAGGGGCTAGGATAATTCACTTGGGGTCAGGGAGTACTTATAAAGGGGTTAGGGTAGCTCACTTTCGGTCAGAGAGTACTTCGATGGGACTAGGGTAACTCACTTGGTGTCTGTGAGTACATATATGGGACCAGGGTAACTCACTTGGGGCCAGGGTGTACTAATTAAAGGGCTATGGTAACTCACTTGGGGCCAGGGAGTACTTTTATGGACTAGGGTAACTCACTTGGGGTCAGAGAGTACTTATAAAGGGGCTATGGTAACTCACTTGGGGTCAGGGAGTAATACTATGGTATAGGGTAACTCACTTGTGGTCAGAGAGTACATATAAAGGGGCTAGGAAAACTCACTTGGTGTCAGGGAGTACTTATAAAGGTGATATGGTAACTCATTTGGGGTCAGGGAGTACTTATAAAGGGGCTAGGATAACTCACTTTGGTTCAAGGAGTACTTATATGGGACTAGGGTAACTCACTTGGTGTCTGTGAGTACATATATGGGACCAGGGTAACTCACTTGGGGCCAGGGTGTACTAATTAAAGGGCTATGGTAACTCACTTGGGGCCAGGGAGTACTTTTATGGACTAGGGTAACTCACTTGGGGTCAGGGAGTACTTATATAGGGGCTAGGGTAACTCTCTTGGGGTCAGTGAGTACTACTATGGGACTAGGGTAATTCACTTGCGGTCATAGAGTACATATGAAGGAGCTACGGTAACTCACTTGGGGTCAGTGAGTACTTATAAATGGGCTAGGGTAACTCATTTGGAGTCTGGGAGTACATATAAAGGGGCTAGGATAACACACTTGGGGTCAGGGAGTACTTATAAAGGGGCAATGGTAACTCACTTGGGGTCAGGGAGTACTAATAAAGGGGTTAGATTAACTCACTTACGGTTAGAGAGTACATATAAAGGGGCTAGGATAACTCACTTGGGGTCAGGGAGTACTTATAAAAGGGCTATGGTAACTCACTTAGGGTCAGGAAGTACTTTTATGGGATTAAGGTAACTCACATGGGGTCAGGGAGTACTTTTATGGGACTAGGGTAACTCACTTGGGGTCAGGGAGTACATATAAAGGGGCTATGGTAACTCACTTGGGGTCAGGGAGCACTTATAAAGGGGCAATGGTAACTCACTTGGGGTCAGGGAGTACTTATATGGGACTAGGGTAACTCACTTGGGGTCAGGGAGTACATATAAAGGGGCTAGGATAACTCACTTGGGGTCAGGGAGTACTTATAAAGGGGTTAGGGTAGCTCACTTTCGGTCAGAGAGTACTTCGATGGGACTAGGGTAACTCACTTGGGGTCGGGGAGTACTTTTATGGGGACAGGATAACTCACTTGGGTCAGGGAGTACTTATAAAGGTGATATGGTAACTCACTTGGGGTCATGGAGTACTAATATGGGACTAGGGTAACTTACTTGCGGTCAGAGAGTACATATAAAGGGGCTAGGATAACTCACTTGGGGTCAGGGAGAACTTATAAAGGTGATATGGTAAATCACTTTGGGTCAGGGAGTACTTATATGGGACTAGGGTAACACACTTGGTGTCTGGGAGTACTTCTATGGAACTAGGGCTACTCACTTGGGCGTCAGGTAGTACTTCTATGTGACTAGGGTAACTCACTTGGGGTCAGGGAGTACTTATAAAGGGGCTATGGTAACTCACTTGGGGTCAGGGAGTAATACTATGGAATAGGGTAACACACTTGTGGTCAGAGAGTACATATAAAGGGGCTAGGATAACTCACTTGGTGTCAGGGAGTACTTATAAAGGTGATATGGTAACTCATTTGGGGTCAGGGAGTACTTATAAAGGGGCTAGGGAAACTCACTTTGGTTCAAGGAGTACTTATATGGGACTAGGGTAACTCACTTGGTGTCAGTGAGTACATATATGGGACCAGGGTAACTCACTTGGGGACAGGGTGTACTAATTAAAGGGCTATGGTAACTCACTTGGGGCCAGGGAGTACTTTTATGGACTAGGGTAACTCACTTGGGGTCAGGGAGTACTTATAAAGGTGATATGGTAACTCATTTGGGGTCAGGGAGTACTTATAAAGGGGCTAGGGTAACTCACTTTGGCTCAAGGAGTACTTATATGGGACTAGGGTAACTCACTTGGTGTCTGTGAGTACATATATGGGACCAGGGTAACTCACTTGGGGCCAGGGTGTACTAATTTAAGGGCTATGGTAACTCACTTGGGGCCAGGGAGTACTTTTATGGGACTAGGGTAACTCACTTGGGGTCAGGGAGTACATATAAAGGGGCTATGGTAACTCGCTTGGGGTCAGAGAGTACTTATAAAGGGGCAATGGTAACTCACTTGGGGTCAGGGAGTACATTTAAGGGACTAGGGTAACTTACTTGCGGTCAGAGGGTACATATAAAGGGGCTAGGATAACTTACTTGGGTTCAGGGAGAACTTATAAAGGTGATATGGTACCTCACTTGGGGTCAGGGAGTTCATATGAAGGGGCTAGGGAAACTCACTTTGGTTCAAGGAGTACTTATATGGGACTAGGGTAACTCACTTGGTGTCTGTGAGTACATATATGGGACCAGGGTAACTCACTTGGGGACAGGGTGTACTAATTAAAGGGCTATGGTAACTCACTTGGGGCCAGGGAGTACTTTTATGGACTAGGGTAACTCACTTGGGGTCAGGGAGTACTTATAAAGGTGATATGGTAACTCATTTGGGGTCAGGGAGTACTTATAAAGGGGCTAGGGTAACTCACTTTGGCTCAAGGAGTACTTATATGGGACTAGGGTAACTCACTTGGTGTCTGTGAGTACATATATGGGACCAGGGTAACTCACTTGGGGCCAGGGTGTACTAATTAAAGGGCTATGGTAACTCACTTGGGGCCAGGGAGTACTTTTATGGGACTAGGGTAACTCACTTGGGGTCAGGGAGTACATATAAAGGGGCTATGGTAACTCGCTTGGGGTCAGAGAGTACTTATAAAGGGGCAATGGTAACTCACTTGGGGTCAGGGAGTACATTTAAGGGACTAGGGTAACTTACTTGCGGTCAGAGGGTACATATAAAGGGGCTAGGATAACTTACTTGGGTTCAGGGAGAACTTATAAAGGTGATATGGTACCTCACTTGGGGTCAGGGAGTTCATATGAAGGGGCTAGGACAACACATTTGGGGTCAGGGAGTACTTATATGGGACTAGGGTAACACACATGGTGTCTGGGAGTACTTCTATGGAACTAGGGCTACTCACTTGGGCGTCAGGTAGTACTTCTATGTGACTAGGGTAACTCACTTGGGGTCAGAGAGTACTTATAAAGGGGCTATGGTAACTCACTGGGGGTCAGGGAGTAATAGTATGGTATAGGGTAACTCACTTGTGGTCAGAGAGTACATATAAAGGGGCTAGGAAAACTCACTTGGTGTCAGGGAGTACTTATAAAGGTGATATGGTAACTCATTTGGGGTCAGGGAGTACTTATAAGGGGCTAGGATAACTCACTTTGGTTCAAGGAGTACTTATATGGGACTAGGGTAACTCACTTGGTGTCTGTGAGTACATATATGGGACCAGGGTAACTCACTTGGGGCCAGGGTGTACTAATTAAAGGGCTATGGTAACTCACTTGGGGCCAGGGAGTACTTTTATGGGACTAGGGTAACTCACTTGGGGTCAGGGAGTACATATAAAGGGGCTATGGTAACTCGCTTGGGGTCAGAGAGTACTTATAAAGGGGCAATGGTAACTCACTTGGGGTCAGGGAGTACATTTAAGGGACTAGGGTAACTTACTTGCGGTCAGAGGGTACATATAAAGGGGCTAGGATAACTTACTTGGGTTCAGGGAGAACTTATAAAGGTGATATGGTAACTCACTTGGGGTCAGGGAGTACTTATATGAGACTAGGGTAACACACTTGGGGTCAGGGTGTACTAATAAAGGGGTTAGATTAACTCACTTGCGGTTAGAGAGTACATATAAAGGGGCTAGATAACTCACTTGGGGTCAGGGGGTACTTATAAAGGGGCTATGGTAACTCACTTAGGGTCAGGAAGTACTTCTATGGGATTAAGGTAACTCACTTGGGGTCAGGGAGTACTTTTATGGGACTAGGGTAACTCACTTTCGGTGCTTCGTGCAAACTGGCATCCGTCTCGTTCGGTCGGGGGTTTTGTTCGTCTCTCGTTGGGGACATTAGGGTGTACAGTGTTTACTTTACCCCTAATGCCCCCATCGGGGAGTTCGAGGCTTTCCTGGAGGACTTGGCGGGGAGTGTCAGGGAGCATGGGGTGCCGGTCCTCATTGGTGGAGACTTCAACTCGTGGTCGACATCATGGGGATCCGGTTGCACTAACCGACGTGGAGAGCTTGTTGAGGAATGGGGCGGTCATCTCGGGTTGACATTGCTCAACCGAGGTCGTTCTCCGACCTTCGTCTCAGGCGACCGTGGTAGTATAATAGATCTCACCTGGGTATCGTCGTCGATCGCCTCGAGAGTAGTCTCCTGGGAGGTGCTCGATGACGAGACTCTGAGCGATCACCGCTTCATCCAGTGGATTCTCACGGATGGGGGTCCTGGCCCTGCCTCGCCGGAGCGGGGGGTGCGCTGGGTTCGCTCGAGGTTCGACCCACTCTTATGCGAATTGGCATTTGCGTGGGGAATAGCCTCGAGCAGCTCGGCTTCCCCTCCGTCCGGGCGGGGGAGGGCCTGGGCGGACGTCGGCGGTGACGGCTCGGGCGTCTCGCCGGAGGGTTATCTCCGGAGACTCGTCGGGGCGTCCGACGCTTCTATGCCCAGGGCTCACGGAACTGCCAAGCACTGGAAAGCAGCGTATTGGTGGTGTGAGGACCTCGACCGTCTCCGTAAGGCAGCGAATGCTGCCCGCAGGAGGTGGTCGAGGTCGAGGGGTGCCAATACGGAAGTTCACTTGCGCGAAGCCTATAAGACGGCGAGAACCGCTTTCTCCTCCGCTATACGCGAGAGGAAGCGGGCCGCATGGTTGGCGCTGGTGAATGAAGTGGAGGCAGATCCTTGGGGTCGCCCTTTCTGGGTGGCCTACAAGAGATTGAAGAGACAGACATCTGCTAGTCTGACGGAGTCTGAGACGGTGGTTGCGATTGAGAGTCTTTTCTCGACGTCGCAAGT
This sequence comes from Prorops nasuta, assembly GCF_024137725.1. Classification (NCBI taxonomy): domain Eukaryota; kingdom Metazoa; phylum Arthropoda; class Insecta; order Hymenoptera; family Bethylidae; genus Prorops; species Prorops nasuta. The sequence continues at coordinate 20,371 of NW_027117029.1, read as the reverse complement.
GAGGCCTGGGGGCGTTCCATTCGTGGTTCGCGGTAACACCAGGCCGATCTTGGTGTCAGTAGAGTAGCTAGGATGGTTCTGGGACCGCGTGGCGAGGGGGTCGGGGTCCCGCGGGGGCAAGGGAAGTAGGGGAATTGCCCCCTCTCCTCGTGCGCGGTTGTGCGCATGCGCATCGTCCTCCCCCGACGTTAAACTCGTAGGGTACACACGTGACCTCCCCCCCTCTAATGTTAAGCAGTGGACGCCTGAGAGAGAGAGAGAGAGAGAGAGAGAGAGAGAGATTCCAGCAGAATAAACTCGTAGGGTACACACGTGGTCCCCCTTACGTTTATCCGTACAAGAGAGAGAGCCCCCCATCCCCCTTACGTTAAGCCATACAAGAGAGAGAGAGTAGTTACAAATTGCCACGATCTAAATAGGAGAAGAAAGCGTTATTCTATATAAAAGAGATTGCAGTTTCAAGATTTTCTCAGTTCAACGTACTACTTCACTATGACAATAAATAAATTTGGAGCTGGTTTCAATACCGGTAAAGTGAAAAATTATTTCCACAAAATTGACAATGACACGTTAAAGTTTGATAAACAAAAGAATGCATTTAATGCCAAGAAGAAAATAATTTCAAACTTAGAATGCGATGTTACGGATGAGACAAGTGCGGTGAATATGGCTGCTCTGTTACGTAATTCGATGACTGTACGTGATAGCTTAACGAGAGAATTGTTTGAATACAGTGAGAAGCTAACTCACTATTACCTAAAATGTGACATTCTTGAGGAAAAATTTACAACTCTAATGAAAAAAAAATCGATGAAATTGATGAAATTGGTATAAGAATCGATAAATTGATTGATAAAGTCGATCATAATGATTATAAATTGGATCGGAAAGACAAGGAATTACGAAATGATATGATTGCTGGATTGAAAATTGTTGTAGAATATTTCTCTAATCAGCTCGCAAAAAAAAGATTTTGAAAATGAGAAGAATAGAGAAGACGATATAAATTATGCCCTGAAGAAACTTATACTACCGCCAGTGCTTGATGACCTGCTGTAAACATAACACGTAGTGGAATAATTATGAGTAGTTTCCGAGAAGTGGAACGCAGAATATTATTTTGTAAAGTGGATGGATGGATGGAAAGGTATTGAAGAAACACAAATTTAAGTAAAAATATATTTATTGGTTTTATTTACAATTTTTAAAAGTTTTTCCTACATTCGATAGTATGATGAATGTATTGTTTACAAATGGAACACCACTCTGGAAGTGGACAATTAATTCTTAGGTGACCATACTTTTCACAATTAGTAAACCAATAATGTGGTGTCAAATCCATTTCAGGCTCCATTTGCGTAGCCTCTGTTTTTGCGAAAATAGGTTCCGTCTGCGTGCTACTATTTTTCACCTAGGACATATTTGAAAACTTTTTTTAATATTGTAATAACTACTTTACAAATCAAGTATACTTACAAAAATCACCTCCTCCTCCTCCTCCTCCTCCTCATCCTTCTCTAAATCAATAGCTGCTAAAAAATAAAAGGAAAAAAAATTAAAATTTTTTTTTTTTTCGTTATTCTTCGTAAGATTATTTCATGATTCTATGGATGGGTTTGTTTTTTCTTTAATAATATGAAAAATGAAATTAAAAATTTTTTTTTTTCCCGTTATTCTTCGTATGTGTGTTGTAAGATTATTTCATGATTCTATGTATGGGCGGGTTTTCTTCTTTTAAAAATTAATGAAATAAGTACTTACAATGCATATTTCGCTGAAGCATCGCTTCATATTCTCGAAAATAGCGTTCATGAGAATCGTTAATCCTCCTAATATAATCCTGCATAGATTCTGCTGCAGTTTCCTCCTCTTCTGCACGATTTATCGTCACAGAACACTTTTCACTTTCCATTTTTTAATATTTTGCTCTTTCAACGTGTACTGCTGTAGGTTCGAGGACTGAATGAATCCTCTGAAGAAATCCCATCGAGAGAGAGTCTTTATCGTTTGTTTTCAATATGAAATTACATTAGAAGTCCATTCTTTCTTTCTTAAAGGATACACTATACCCTCCCCGTATATAGAGATATCCATATTCCCTATTGTGTTATACTGTGATAAACCTACAGGTCAATCACAATGGAAATTTATCGCAAGTAAGAAGAAAAAAAAAAAATTACCCCTTCCATTATTTCTTTCTTAATTAAGAAGGATACACTATACCCTCTGAATAATCCCCGTATAGTGATATCCATAGATATTTTTTCCTATTGTGTTATACTGTGATAAACCTATAGGTCAATCACAATGGAAATTCATCGGAAGTAAGAAAGAAAAAAAAAACAAAAATTACCCCTTCCAAACATTGCATACGCTTAATATATGATAATATCGTTCATATAAAAAGTCAGTCTGTTAAACGAGAGCTGCATAGTCGTACCACGCGTGCTTGAACTATTAAGAAAAAATAAGTTTGTGTGTGTTTGAACGCATTAAAAATAAACTTGATTCTTACATAAATAAAAAAAGGTAAGGATTTTCTTTTTCATTCGATTAGTAAATGCATTATTTAATTGATTTTTTTTTACTCTAATGAGACTAATTTTTTCATAGAGATAAAAATGAACTTCAATAAGATCAATGAATTGGGAAGTGTCATTCCAAAAAAATTCGTTAAATTAGATAGCTTAACGGAAAATGACGAATACGAAATATCTGAAGTTGAAATAATTAAGACTAAATATGGCATAAAAATTATTGTAAAGCTGCCAACAGCCGATTGGGTATTCTTGCCAGGGAGAATGGCAATATTGGCGGAGGATACGGAGCAGTTGCAGCAGCTGCAAAAGGCTGCAACAGCCAAAAATTTAATAATGCTATACAAAGGAGGAAAATACCACAACGTGGAATTTAAGTGTAAAGTTTGATAGATATTTTGTATTAAAAATAAAAAATTAATTGATGCTTATAATTATTAATATTTATTTATTCCCTACGTTTAATCTCCCATAATGTAGAATTTAGGAATAAAACATTAAGAACTTTAAGAAAGTATTTTATTTTTTTTTTTTATTATAAACTTATATTTCTAACAATAATTTTTTTTTTTTTTTTTTTTTAACTTACATTTCTAACAATATTCGTAAGAGGATTATATTGTACAATTTTATCGTGTATGATTAAACAATAGGCTGTAGTATTATCCGGAATGATTTCCATACACTCGATCTCGAGTTTAACGTCGACCGTGCCGGTTTTTATGGACTCGTTCTGATGCGAGCAGTCGATGACGAAGAGCGGCCCGTACGTCAAAAAGTCCGTATAGTCGAGCATGGGTCTCCCGAGTTTCTCACCAGCGTAATAGGAGGTGAAAAACTTTACATACATGTCGTAGAGGACGGAGTAGCGGGATTTCGTGAAATCAGTGTCGAGACGATCGTACGGATAGGATTCGGAATTCAGATAGAGTTTGACATCGAGGACTTTGCAATGATTAAATCTCAGCACATCCTCGTGCTGATTACTCTTCTTGTTCGTTCTGAACGCCAGAATGACGTATCGCGGCTTCTCCAATTGCGTGGACGCTTTCACGGACCACGTGTGTCGCTGCGACTTGGGCAGAAGGGGATACTCGTAAAGTTCCCAGGCGCGAAAAGCGAGTGACAGACTCTTGTCCTGCTCGACGATACCGAGAAATTGGAGTTTCGTAATTTCGTTCAGGGTCACATGGGGCATTCTCCATTGCACTCGTAGCAGCTTGATCGACGAATCGGTGATTTTCACCGCCGAGTAAATGGCGTTTGTATCGTCGCGCGCGCGAATGAGAACGAGCTCGTGACGCGCGTTAACGACGACTCGCCGATAATCCTCGCAGAATCCCAGCAGCATTTTATTGGGCACGCAAAAGCTGAAATTCTTAACAGCCGCCTCCTTTTTGAGCCGGTCTCTGGCCGTAGCGACGAACCATCCGGAATGACGTAGACTGACGCTCTCCTCGGTGCTCAGGGAAACGAGATTCTTCAGAGTGCTGGTAATACCGACGTTTCTGCATCGGTCGATCTCGATACCGTTCAATTCATAACGAATCTCGTCGAAGAGAAAAGCCGCGGAATTGCAGTCGAGCGTAACTGTATCGTCGTTGGTGGCGCTCGCGTCACGCGTACCCTCCACCAGCTGGCCCTCGACGTAGAGATAACTCTCGCACGGCAGGAGTATCAAATCTTGCTGCTGTATGGGAATGCGAATCTCGTCGCTGTTCGCCAACGAGGCGTTCGCATACGGATTGTAGGCATGCATCTCCATTTTCGTGATGCGATTGTCGTAGGTCAGCCGTGCGGTGACGTTCAAGGGATCTGCCATTGTTCCACTATGTACTACCTTCGCCCAATCTCTTCACGGTGAATCCCAATGATTGTAAAAATTCGATATTTCTTCTCGTTAGCAGGAAGCTCCTCTTGTCGCGATTTTCACTCCGAGCCGGTGTATTCGACTCCACGTAGGACGAACGACTAGCTAACGTTCCATCCAGTTTCACCGCTTTATAATCCTCGCTACTACTACTACTACTTTTGTAAATTAACATTTCTTAATGTGTAATCTTATGGTAATTTCTTCACGTCCAAAGTCTACGAGACGATCGTCCTGATCGAGGATACGTAACGTGAGACGGTCGATTACTCTGACGATGACCGGTAGATAAATGACGGTTTTCGGTGCCTCCGAGATTTTATAGCCCGGTGGTACGCTGGGAAAGAACTCGTGAATAATGTGTCGTGGTCTACCGTTGGTGTACGCACCACCCGCAATGTTGCACTCGATGCGTAGAATATTTGTTTTCACAATGTCCACGGTATCGTCGGATTCAGCCTGGACGTTCGGCTCGATCACGCGATTCGACGAGAAGCCCAGTAGCGAGCCAATGTTATTCGGTTTTCCAAAGTCAATCGAATATTTACAGAATATTTCACTCTTCAGTGTATTGTTATTCGCTCGTAGAAGAATGACGCTGTCAATGTTGTCTTTAATTTCATGTCTCGCAGAAATTTCAGACTGGAAAAATTCATTTATGGCACTCAACTCGTAACAGCCTCTGGGTATCGTCAGCACCTTATCGTTATCGTAGTAAAACTTATTATTCGTCTCGTTCACATTGGCTATCGAGTTGAACGTTTGCATGTCCACGAGACCGATCTCGTAGCGATCGTCTTGCAGATTGATGGGGGGAAAGAAATCTGAATTTAATACTGATTTACGATCCGATAATGTCACGGTGAAAGACATTTTTGTTTCAAAGTATCTGTTCTCGCAGGAATTTCACGCACAACTGACCGCAATTGCTTTTATCGTACGATTGATATCGATCATGATTGTAGTAGATTGTAACGTTAGGGCCAAAGTAACGCACACATTCTTTCGGCGGTTTCAAATTTCCGAAGGAATCAAAGTATAGGACGATGTCGTTACGCTTGACGTAGGCTACCCAGTGGGTACCAGGACCGCATTGATCGTCGAGATTCACGATCGCGCACTCGTTGCACCGCGGCCCGTCTAGCGGCAGAGATGTGCGCATAAAGACTCCACGGAAGTATGGTATGCGTCGGCAGATGCGTGTCAATTGTACGTTACTAGTAGGACCTGAATCCGGGAAAGCATCGCCACGACGAAATTTTCCCTCATTCATTTTCTTCCTCGACCGTTTTTTTGTCGTTTTTTTTTTGTTTTTTTTTTTCCACGGATACCCTCTCCGACGACTCGCTTGTACGGTTTCAGATAAAGACCTCGACCTCTCTCGCGCGACGCTTCCATCGCGCGATTGTGACGTTGCATTTCCCGCAATCCTTCTCTCTCAGCTTTTGCACGGTTTACAGCACTCGCTATACCCGATGCCCCACCTGCAAGTGCTCCGACTGCACCTAGTAGTGGAAGTATAGGTATTATACCACCCCGTTTCCTCGGCACTCGAATTCTTCTCTTCCTCGTAATACCAATTTTTTTCTTGTTGTTCTTTTTTTTAGCCGCTACTGCTTTCTTCATCGCAACAATATTATGTAATCCCAAGCCAAGTTTACGCTTAGCATTCATCGATGTCCATACGGCTGCGGCGACCGCGCGTTCACCCAAGGTCGCGTCTCTTGCGGTAATACGTTCACGCGCTCTCCTCGCTAGCACTTTATCGGCCTGATGACGCTCCGGTAGATCCTCGTTGTGCCAATATGCTAAGTCGTGATCGAGGCAGGCCTCGTCCAGCGGATTTATACCACGATCGCCGCGCTCCAATCTTTCGCGAAGTCGAGTGCCGGGCCCGCAATAATTGTAACCGGGCACGTGCAGCTCAAATGGCAATTTTTTCAAGACTTTATTGAAGAACGATCCAGACATTTAAAGCAACTGCTTCTCTTGCTGACAAACGTAACAGTCTTTTATCCGTCTCGGTGGTCCGTCGTGGTGAGTGGTATCAGGTAGATTGTAGTGTTGCAAACAATATTGATATTGCTGCACATCCGAGTCCGCGCGAATGTGCCGAGGTAATCTTTCCCACACACTCGCGATACTGTCTGGAAAGTACTCGAGCAATACGATCTTCGGTATGTGTTCGAGCTGATTATTCGTCAAGTTCTGCAGGGAATCGACGACGACTAGCATGAACGACATCGTAATGACAACTGACCGAATAGTTCCGTGAATCGCGAAATATAAATGAACGATACGGCTGTTGCCGAAGGTCAATAGCGAGGATGCATTTCGTGAAGCACGTGCCGACTATTCGCGTGACAAATTTGGATGCTCACAATGCTACCGCGCAAATAAGAAAACGTCACGGATCGCTATTACCATCTACGATACGCTGCATAGTTTGCGGTCCGTCGAATTGCGGTAAGACAAACGTGCTGCTGAGCCTCATAGAGAGTCCGCACGGTGTGAGATTCGAGAACCTGTACGTCTACTCGAAGTCGCTGCAGCAACCGAAGTATCGATATCTGGAGCAGCTTTTGCAGGAAACGGAGGAAATTGGTTACTTTCAATTTTCCAACAATTGCGAGGTTGTGAACGTCGCGGATGCAAAGCCGAATTCCATTTTCATATTCGACGATGTGGCCAACGACAAGCAGGACAATATAAGGGACTACTTTTGCATGGGTAGACATTCCAACATCGATTGTTTCTACCTCTGTCAGACTTATGCGAAAATACCGAAGCATCTGATACGAGATAACGCAAACTTGCTAATAATATTTAAGCAGGATGGAACTAATCTGAAGCATATTTTCAACGATCACGTCAACAGTGATATGTCGTATGAGAAATTTCTCACATTGTGTTCGACCTGTTGGAGTCGCGATTACGGTTTCTTGGTAATAGACAAGGATAGCCCTCTGAGGAACGGCCGTTATCGCAAAGGTTTCAACGAGTACGCCACGATCGAGTGAACAGGCCGGTAAGGTTTCGGCCTTGTGAATGTCATGCCGGTAAGGTTTCACGATCACGGCCTTGAGTGTCAGTTTGATACTGGAGCGCAGGCTGTTCGGATCGTCAGGTCGGTTAAAACCCGTGTCGGTTCGGGGAAAGCTGTTGTATACAGCATCGCAACAGGTCGGTTAAAAACCGTTCAATTCGGGGGATAGCTGTTTTATACAGCATCGCGATGGATGAAAAATCGCTTCTGAAGAGGATCGCCAAGACGAGCGAGGTCATTCGCGACAAGCATCGTGCCTTGAAATCGGAGAAGGCGATAATGGAGAGCAGTTTGAATGAGACATTCAAGCCGATAGTCGAACCATTGAAGAAACTCGTTTCGCAAACGGAGGATAACACAAATAGTTCATTTGTCAAATACAACGATAAATTGAAGAGGGGAGCCTACTTCACATCGACACCGCATAAACGAGCAAAGAATCTTAGTAGTAGTAATATTAGTGAAACTATTACGAATCCATTGGATTTCATGACCGACGACGACGACGACGAGTCTTCTATAACCGATCAACCATCGCCCGATTCAAAAAAAAGTTTGCTAGAAAAATTAAATGTTGATGAAAAACAGGAACCAGGCTTGTTTCAACATGTCTTTCAACATATTAAATTACATCCGATCCCTGGCAAGTATATTAAATTACTTCTGACTGATAGGGAGAACTTGATTGATCGTGCTTTTGGACCTCGTTATGAAGATGATCAACTGACGCTTGGTAAATGTAAATTTGAAATAAGTCATGAGGGAGATATTATTCTCGATAAGAAGTTATACACCGGTACAAGAGGTACTTATGAACTAATTTTCATGAGAGAACCCAATCGAGCCATTATAGAACCCGACGATTTGGAACGATACAAGAGTATTCTCAATCAAACTAAAGCGCATAAACTGTTAAACGATAGTCTAAAACAAATCAAAGGTAATAGAGGTGCAAAATATACAGAAATTATGAAACCATTGCTATTGGGAAAACCTATTTTACCGCCTTATCGGTTACCATCAACATCACGCGCAAGAAAATCGTCAACTTCTGACGCGTCAACATCGGGCGCAAGTAAACCGTCTAGCGCAAGTAAACCGTCGGGCGCAAGTAAACCGTCAGGCGCAGCATCAACAGCATCGAAAAAAAGGGGTAAAGGACTAATGCGTGTCACCGAGGGACCAATCAACTACGTACATTGGAACGATCCGAATGAATTGATCGAACGTTTGAGACTTTTGATCGCGTCGGTGGCTGCCGGTAATACGAGTCATCACAACGAGATACAGTCGATAATCGAGGAGTTGCGCGAGGAGGATCTCATTGTATAAAGAAAGTTGCACGTTACACTCTTACCTCAGTGTAATATCAACGTCTTTCGGTAGTACGAGGTAAAAAAAAAAAAATTAAATGTCTGATTCCTGCTGTTGTGAAATTTGCATTTGTTTAACATACATCGTAGAATGTTTACTCTCGACATTACGAGCCATCAAAAAGAGGAATAATAGCGAGGAAAAAGAGACTGATTTTTGAAATACAAAGTAGTGCATTTGAAATGTCGATAAATAAATTTGGAATTGGACTGGATGGTGAGAGTAGGAAACACGAACCCAATTTAGAGCATTTACTGCTTGAATTCAAGCAATATCTGACAATGGCATTGAATACACATAATGAACAATTTGAGAAAAAGATGGACCAAATTTTTCAAACAATTTGCGAAAAATTGGATGATAAAGTGAGTAAAAGAGATCTGGAAAGAGCAATACTTAGCAACACTTTTCATTAGGAATTTCGAAAAAAAAAAAAAAAAATGAGCAAAGAAAAGATACAGTTGGTGGAGGAGCTCCACGCACCGGCGAGGATAAATTTTCCACGCAGAAGAGTCATCGTGCGCGGCTTCGACGATCTCTGGCAGGCCGATCTTGTTGATATGCGCAATTACGTCGATGCGGGTCACCAGTACATTCTCACTGTAATCGATACCCTCTCGAAATACGCTTGGGCGGTGGCATTGAAGACCAAGAGCGGCGGAGAAGTGACGATGGCAATGACGAGAATCCTACTGAAGAACGGCGGTAGATGTCCGAAAAATTTACAGACCGACAACGGCAAGGAGTTTTACAACAGTGACTTTCGGGCGTTGATGAGGAAACGCGGGATAAATCACTACTCGACCTACAGCGTGATGAAAGCGTCGATAGTCGAGCGCTGGAATCGTACGTTGAAGACGGAAATGTGGAAACGATTTACGCTGAACGGCAATTACAAGTGGCGCGCTATGCTGCAAGAGTTGGTGGATGCGTACAATGCGCGAAAGCATCGTACCACGGGAATGCGTCCCGTGGATGTGAAACCCGAGCATGCAGATAAGCTACTCAAGACAGTATACAGTCACATCAAGGTCGCAGGTCGTGCCAAGTTCAAAGTCGGCGATTTCGTACGAATCAGTAAATACAAGCAGATGTTCGCCAAAGGCTACACGCCAAATTGGACGACCGAAATATTCGAGGTGGCGAAAGTGCAGAGTACCAATCCCGCTACGTATCTCCTCAAGGATTCCAGGGGCACGCAACTGTTGGGTGGATTTTACGAATACGAGCTTTCGAAAACCATCAATCCCGATGTGTATCTGGTGGAGAGAGTATTGCGCAGAAAGGGCGACAAAGTGTTCGTTAAGTGGCTGGGATTCGACAGTACGCACAATTCCTGGATAAATAAGAGCAATGTTTTATAAAAACTTTTATTAAGATGTATCAAAATATAGAATAAATAAAAACAATAAATAAATAAATAAAGCGAATAAATAAAAACAATAAATACATAAATAACTAAATAAAGCGAATAAAAAAAAATTATTCTTTCAGACTATAATGTCCCCAGGGTAGAGTCGCCGCGGTGCCGGGTGTAACGAAACGCTTGTCGTCGTACGGACTGAGGGCTACCTTCCGCTGACTGATCGAGAAAACCTGGTGCAGCCTCGATCGAATCAAATTTTGACTGCGAGACTGTACGGTGAAATTGTTCAAACAATCCTTGTAGTCGTCAAATGTTATATTTCTATCGATAACGTAACCTTTGACACCTTTGGCTTTTTTGGTAATTTTCGCACAGTCCTGCACCTTGAAAGTATACATTTTTGCCCTCAGTCCTACGAACTCGGTCATGATACGACCATTGTTCTCATCCTTCATCAGACCAGGTATCTTTTTGTTGACGCGTGGCAAGTCATACCGATTATCGTCAGGATAATCGCTGGTGTCGAATCGCGCGAGATCGCGTTTCATGACCGAGTAAACGTCGTCGCACTCGACACTGTATATCAGACTGTCCGTGTCGGTATACATCGCTCTACATTTACTACCGAATGTAGGAAGCATATAGTCATAGTGGAATTCATACAAGCAAATTTTTGAAATATCTAAAATACTCATTCCCACGTAAATGGGTTTATCAAATTTCGCGGTTAATTTCGATAATTGAATCGCGACCAAATTCTCGTGGAAAATCGCGAGACTGTGAAAATTCGGTTTGGAAATCAGGCTTTCCGCCCCGTATCTTCCCTCCCACTTGGTTGCGAGCCTCACGTCAACTCTATTCCTCACGTTCTCCATTGTTTTACCGAAAACCGCGTTGTTCATCAGCTTGAAGAGATTCTTCTCAAATTCATTGGTGGACGCGGTGCGCAAACGCGTGTTCAGCTCGATGTAATCGCGAAGCCAGGTGGACTGCTGAAACTTTAAACCGCGATGTATACGCTTCAGTAAGAGTCCATTACGCATACATTGTTGCAGAGCGCGATAATGTATTACGTAACGGGTCTTATCGTTTAAAGTGGCCAGCAGCTTCTCCTGGCTCGCGCCCGGCGGCTTCTCGCGCACCATGCAGAACGGTAGGTCCGCGTGTTTGTCGTGAAGCTCGCGCGGATACTCCAAATCGACCTCCAAAATATAACCCTCGGAATGATCCGAGGGTATAGCGGAGACATCGTGATTGGCAGCGTCCTCGATCCATTGGAATCCATGGGTGGGCAGCGGCTGACACATTGCCCACCCATACAGATTGTTTACGTCGTAATACATGAGATATTTCGACGGTTCCGCCGGATCGTAGTCCCGCATGTACCGATTGTTGGCCCTCTCGTAACGATGGGAGCACTGACTCAAACCACCGCGTATACCGCGCTCCACGAACAGCAACATATCCACGTCCGTGAAAAGCTCCAGCCTGATTCCCGTATGCTTCAACATTGCGTCCCAGGTGAAGCCCGGTAGCGTATAATAATGGGCTGGATCCAACTCATAATTTAGCATGCAACTATCGCGAAAACTTTCGAAAACATCGGCCAACAATAGGACATCGGTCTTCAGGTACAGGTCACTGTACTCCCCAAGTGTGCGCATGTGGAATTTGGTCCATACCTCTACGGCATGATTGTATGCTTCCTCGCTGATATCGCTGTCGGACAGTCTGTTGTGAAACGACTGGCGCGGTGGTAAAGCCGTCTCTTCCAATCTAGCCGCACTATCTACATAGTCGTAAGGAAAAATACCTTTCCTCGTAAGCAAGTCGAAGTGCTCGACGCTCAATTCCGAAAATTGTGACCTCAAATTTGTCAGCTGAGATTCCGCCAAGTACGAGCTCAATTTGTCCAAACTGGAGGCCATGAATTTGAACGAATCGATAAATCTCAGCCGTATATTATAATTTCGCAGATATTTGGTGAATGAAATGTATTTTTCCTTATGCACAGGCAGCAGATATACCGATCCCTCGTACAAATTAGCGATCGTCTCGAAAATGAAATGTGAATCATAGCCGGAAAAATTGTGGAAAATTACTGGAATGACATGCGAATCTTTGAAATTTAAATTACAATTATTGTGAGCCGGTCCTCTGTATCTGCCGGTCAGATGATCGTGATCGCGAATTCGTAGTTGATTCGGAAGAAACGGCTTTTTGCATATATGACAATTGGGGTCATTATAGTGACGCGATCGTTCGCTAATACTAAGATTATGCATGGGCACGACAGTCCCCAGTTTCTCGCTCGCGATGCGCGCAATGACCTCGAGCTCGCGTACGAACCATTCGATGCAGTCGGCACCCCGATGAGCATCGTATTTCGAGAGTGACGCATCGCGAGCACTTTTTAAATAATAGCCTACACTAATAGGTTCATGCTTCTGATAAATATCACTACTGTTCGATTGTTCAACTTTTGATAATATGCACTCCAGATCCGCGTATACGACGAATGGTACTCGTTCCCCATTTTTGATGTTCTTGAAGGAAACCCAGCGATCCTCGGCTTTGCTCGGCAACATCAAGCGGAGATTATCGTTGAGCTGCGCGCAATCCTGCTCGTGCGACTCGAGCCTCTCCACTGTGCGGAAGTAGTGGAGACATCTAAAAAAAAAATAAATAAAACATATGCAGTTATACAAAAAAAATAAAACATATGCAGTTATATTTTGTATCATTATTAATACATACCGATCGCATACATAATGAGCATTTTCTCTCTTGGTGAATTGGCTTCGCACCAGTCTCGAGAGATTCCTTATGCACATAAAATGTGCAGCTCCCTGTTCATCGTTGACGAGAAGAAGATTAGCATGCCTCGATCTCTTCTTCTTCGTCACCTGAAGAGGCACAATTTTTGCGTCGCTATTTTGCTCTTCATTCTCCAAGGTGAAGATGTTCACCGACACGTCGTTATCCACCTCGAATTTCGGGATCTGTTTTAGCGTAGTCGGAAAGGTTAGGCTACCGACGTCTAAAACCGTCCGAAAATGTGGATAAGAGGACGTACGATTTGGATGAGCCGTAGGTTTCGCTGGATAGAGTGCCGCCGTCACGGACCACGCGAAACATGCATTATCACTGGTTTCTAAATTTATCAGAGCTTTCCTACTCGTGATAGCGGATGGCAGATTAATTTTACAACCCGCGTGCAACGGGTTAAAACGATTAATGTTAACTATTAAATAATGAATTTTGTGCAAAGTCCATCCACTATCACGCTCTTGAAATTCACTTAATTTTTTCATAATAACGTCTAAAATGTTTTTCCTATACCAATCACTAAAATTATCAGTCTTGTACAATGTAGCATTAGTCGTACTAATGTTTTTATCATCACTCTGGTCCTTAGAGATGAATTGTCCGTTAAATACACAATTAACCTTAACACTATTTGCACTAACAAATACCTTATCTATACGCGTACGCACTAATACTTCCGCGTCTACTAAAAAATCCTTAGGCTCTATATAATTACTATTAACTACCATGCCGCTGCATATTCGACTTCGAAACGCCGAATCAAGCTCCTCCCAGGTAAGTCCTTGTACGTCATTGCTACAACCAGCACCCGATTTAATATAATTCAATTCCCTCTGCGCTCGTAGCAACAGACACTTTATACACGCGATTTCGGCGAAATTCTTTTGACGCGTTCCAACGGGTAAAGCTCGATCCGCGTTGCTCAATCGTCGAATATGCTCGCGACATTCCAGTACCCACGCATCGTACTCATTCGCACTATTAATTGTAAAAAATTTTCTTCGCAATTCCGTAGACATTTTGGTGTTTTTCTTAAAGAAATGACTATGTCATACGGTGAACAATAAATTAATAATTGCGAATGCGTCTCTCGCGAAGAGTAACGCTTATATATATCGAATAGAGAATGGAAGTAGGGGTATCTACACATCCCATTGTTTCGTCTGAGATGCATACTGACATTGATATACATTGTTTTTTTTTTTTTTTTTTTCAGAAGTCTTTTATTCCTTTATATATTGATCATATACAGATTTCATATAGTAGACATTTTGCAGTGAACATATACCATAATGATTCATACACTTGGGTAACGGTGGTTCGAAATTTTTACTCCATCCAAGACAAAATTTACCCCACTCACACTCCTTCGCATTGTATATATTTTCTAAGTTGCAAATTTTTCTCAACCAATCATATTTCTCCCGTCCTTTCACGAAAATCCAATCTCATCGTACGACGTTACATACTTTCTTATTACATCTTTATGCTTGTAATAAGGTGAATGACCGTCGGTCCAATTGAATCCATGTCGATTAAAATAAAGCCAACTTTAAAAAAGAAAAAATTATATACAAAACATTACATTTAAAAAAAAAAAAAAATACTTACTCATTCTGTTCTCTCTCGAGATCGCTCAACCAAGCTTCTTGAAATGGTGGTGAAAATACATTGTGATACACTTCATTATCACGCAACACCGCAAATTCTTTAACTATAAAACTCTTGTCGGTCAATACAAAACCTTGAAAATCAACGAATGTCGGTGTCATTATCGTCAGTCGCTCGATGCAATACTGAACGATCTTTTTTTTTGTTACATTTAAGAAAATTTAATGTTTTTTTTTTAGGAGGGGATATTTTCTAAGAATTTTTTTCCCATTGTTAGTTTCTTCGGAAAAAAAATATCTTCCAGAGATTAAGACTCCTTATCGAATGTATTTTTTTCCCATTGTTAGTTTCTTCGGAAAAAAAAAAATATCTTCCAGAGATTAAGAAACAATGGACTCCTTATCGAATGTAACTTTATATTTTTAAAAAATCTTTCTCTCTCTACGGAGATATTTCTTCGGAGATGCTTCATTTCAGTTTTTATCTTCGTCGAGAATAGCGCAACAATGCATAGAATAACTCACATAATGGATATAGAAGGTTTCTTAGTTTATAAAAAAGAACTTAAATATAAAGATATAGCTATAATTGATTTAAAAAGTAATCAAATTTCTTACGCATCTTTTCGTTTGCGTGACAGTATGAAAAACCTTAGTGAAAAAGACAAAAAAACTGTGTGGTTTTTGCTAAATATGGTGCATGGTATAAAATACAGTGATACGGGATTCGAGAAATACGAGCAGGAGGATGTGGAAGATTTTATTAGAGGTTGCCTAACGTGCGAGAATCCCGTAGTAGCCTACAAGGGAGGGAACATTGAAAAAAATCTATTGAATAGGATGAATGTGGATAATATTAATTTAGAAGTGTATGGTTGCCCTAAGTTTAAGGATTTAATTGAATTATATGATTTTGAAAAAACACCGTGCAATTTACACGTTCGAGAGAAGAACTTGAACAATGAACGTATCCACTGCCCGTACGAGGATGGTGTCAGTTTTTGCCAAGTGGATACAATCAAAAATGTGACTCTTTAAAATTCATCGGAGGAATAAAGAGGGGAAAACAAGTCCTCGCAGCCTCATTCAATGTTACAACATCGTCGGTGACAGTAAGAAAAAATGAGCTGCGAAAAGTGTAAATTAATCATGATTCAAGAGGATATTGTTCCTCTTTCACCCACTCTTCCCAGAGAATTGACAGAGGAATACGTCAATCGAATTAACGATTTCTTCAATCGTTACTTCGAAGAGTATGAACGGAAACTGCACCATTATTTGCATAAAAACTGTAAGTATTTATTTATTTAATATTTTTATATTTATTATTTGTTTGTATTTTTTTTTCTTCAAAAATAAAGTGAAGAAAGACGAAGAGACTGAGGAAAAAGATATTGAGTCAAAGGAGACGAAGAAGGAAGAAGATAAAGAGGAGAAAAAAATAGAGGAGGAGGAAAAAGATATTGAGTCGAAGCAGACGAAGAAGGAAGAAGAAGAAGATAAAGAGGAGAAAAAAATAGAGGAGGAGGAAGAATGTAAGTATTAACTTTATCTTTTTTACCTTTTCATAATTATTACCTGTTTGTATTTTTAAATTAAAGTGAAGAAAGACGAAGAGACCGGGGAAGATATTGAGTCAAAGGAGATGAAGAAGGAAGAAGAAAAAAATAAAGTGAAGAAAGACGAAGAGACTGAGGAAAAAGATATTGAGTCAAAGGAGACGAAGAAGGAAGAAGATAAAGAGGAGAAAAAAATAGAGGAGGAGGAGGAAAAAGATATTGAGTCGAAGCAGACGAAGAAGGAAGAAGAAGATAAAGAGGAGAAAAAAATAGAGGAGGAAGAATGTAAGTATTAACTTTATCTTTTTTACCTTTTCATAATTATTACCTGTTTGTATTTTTAAATTAAAGTGAAGAAAGACGAAGAGAAACAGACCGGGGAAGATATTGAGTCAAAGGAGATGAAGAAGGAAGAGGAGAAAAAAAATAGAGGAGGAGGAAAAAGATAATGTGTCAAAGCAGACTAAGAAGGAAGATGAATCACCAAATTTCTTTTTCTTTTATTATTAAATTTTTATAGAATAGTTTAAAAATTATTGTAGAAATATTATTAAAAATATATATTAATTTTATTTAAAAAACTACAACGATTGTTCAACTAGCAAACCCCTGCTCCTCAACCTTGAATTCACGTGAAAAACGTTATCATCCAAAGTATGGACGAGGTAGTAGAAGAGGAGGAGGCTGTTAATAGCTATTGTGAAGTGGAGAAATCTAATACGTATTGATAGAGAAAATAATAATAATTATACATTTCGTATTGAGCTTACATCTCTACCATTCTCAGTCTACCGAGTTTGCTTGACGTGATAGTTTCAACAAGAAAAAAAAAAAAAAAAAAAAAATGGGTGCAATTAAATTGTACAGATTAACTACTGAACAAAATATTGAACAAAATATTGAAAACATTCAGAATATGGATGAATTTGTGGAGGAAGAAGAAGAAGTAGATTTGGAAGGATATTGGGGTGAAGTGAATAACAACGCGTTGACCGCGATTGTCAGAATGTTGAGGAAGAAGCTTCAGCGGCAAAAATCAACATCAAATATTGATGATGATGATGATGATGATGATGAGGCTAATCTATTAGATTATAGTAGTGAAATGGAGTGGGAGCCAGAAATTTGGGAGCAAGAAATTTCTCCAGAAAATATAATACGGTTCGACGAGGATAATGACGTTCTCCAGCTACTGTCGAATTCATTTACGGAAACCTCCAACAATCGGTAAGAATCGATGAAAAAAAAAAATTTATCAAGTGCTTGGATAAGTAGTATAATTTTTCCTAATTTTTTTTTCTCGTAGATGATACCGCTCCTACTACTGCTACTCTCACTACCACTTCATTTTTATAATATTTTATTATTAAATTCAATTATAACTTTTTTTTATGTATGTTATTAAAAATATATTTATAAATTTTAATTAAAAAAACAAAAAAATATCGTTCATTTCACAAATGGGGGATGGACGGAGAAAAGTTGGGCGCGCATCGATTAATCGAGAGATCGGATTGTCGATCGCGCCATAATCGATGCGATAAGCGCGAAAACAAGACACGCTTTCCTCCAACTCCTATTGAACACTGCTCCTAAATCTTTTCAAGTGTTTCAAATACGTCCCAACCACTTCTCTTTAGGTAAGGTCACGTAGGCTCCGCTCTTATTACAGAGCGGATGATAAGTATCTACGACGATGGACTATTCGCCTTAAAAGAAGTCGATCGCGAAACCTAATACGTATTGATAATTGAATATAAACTTCTCTCCGCATTGACAATGAGATGTAAACTTGATCTGAAGTGGAGAGAAGGCTAATATGTAAACTTGATCTGAAGTGGAGAGAAGGCTAATATGTATTGTTAAAGATGTATAAACTTCATCTGGAGTATAGAGAGAGAGAGAGAGAGAGAGAGAAAATTTGAACACGTAGAGGAGAGCATTCTTCAAATCAGTCTTCAGTGAACCATCATGAGTTTCACAAGGAAAGTTAGTTTACCGGACAAGAAAGTGACGCTGGAGGATCTAAAACATTCCTCCAAACCAGTGGCAATAGTGGAGGCCAATTGTGAGGGCAGCAGCAGTCAGTGCGAAGAGGGTATCGCACGATACCCGAACAGCAGCAGCCACTGCGGCAGCCACATTCGCTGCCCATAGCCCTGCGGATGCTGCATGCAGCGGAGCAGTCTGCAGCGGAGCAACCTGCAGTCTCGCGTAGGCTGCAATTAATATTACGTTTACCTAATATGTAGCCTATGTGAGCTGCTAGGTTGTGTGTGTGTGACAGGCAGTCCCCACCAAATCGGTAAGAGTTAATACAAAAAAATAATAATAATAAATATAAATAATTTTTCTTTTAATTATAGATGCTGTTGCTGTTTTTATTGCGGGTACCTATATATATATATTTATATATATTTCATATGTATTTCAATAAAGAGGGTTTTTTATGCCGAAAGGCTTTTTCCCTTAAATTTATGTTTTTTTTTCTATTACATTACCTCTCCACCAATCCACTGTATCCCGTACTAGAAATATTGCAAAGAATCAGCTACAGAGGAACAAAGATGGAATCTCTCTCTCTCTCTCTCTCTCTCTCTCTCTTAGACGTACACTGCTTAACGTAAGAGGGGGGAGGGTCGCATCATCGCACTACTCTCTCTCTCTTGTATGGCTTAACGTAAGGGGGATGGGGGGGCTCTCTCTCTTGTACGGATAAACGTAAGGGGGACCACGTGTGTACCCTACGAGTTTATTCTGCTGGAATCTCTCTCTCTCTCTCTCTCTCTCTCTCTCAGGCGTCCACTGCTTAACATTAGAGGGGGGGGAGGTCACGTGTGTACCCTACGAGTTTAACGTCGGGGGAGGACGATGCGCATGCGCACAACCGCGCACGAGGAGAGGGGGCAATTCCCCTACTTCCCTTGCCCCCGCGGGACCCCGACCCCCTCGCCACGCGGTCCCAGAACCATCCTAGCTACTCTACTGGTGTCTGATCTCATCACGGAAGCAGAGATTGTCATGGCTGCCGGGAGGTCCCCTGCAAAGGGGGCCCCTGGTGTCGATAGCATTCTCCCGGAAGTGGTTAATGTTGCAGCAATGAGCTGCCCCGCTGATTTTGCCCGGTTGTTCAACCGCTGCCTGGAACTCGGCGACTTTCCCGCTATCTGGAGGAGGGCGAGGGTTGTCCTAATCCCGAAAGGGATCGGGGGCTTCAGACCCATATCTCTCCTACCGGTAGTGGGGAAGTTGTTCGAGAGGGTAGTTGTCGCTCGTCTTACGGAGGTTTATGAGGGGGTCGCACCTCTCGCGGACGGTCAATACGGGGTTCCGTCCTGGTAGAAGTACCATGGATGCCGTATCGGCTGTCCAGAATTTTATTCGGATCGCCCTTCGGGGGTCTGCGTACCGGAGCAAACGCGTGGCCGTAGTCCTTCTCGACATTAAGAACGCGTTCAATTCTGTGTTGCATGCGGCCATCTTGGAGGCCCTGGCCGCCAATGGCGCGGTCCCGGGGGTGATTGTGGATATAGTCCGCAGTTACCTGGGGGACCGGGTCATTGAGTGCGCTGGACGGCAGTGGCGCGTTGGGGCGGGTGTTCCGCAGGGATCGGTGTTAGGACCTCTCCTGTGGAACATTTGTTTCGACGGTCTGCTGCGGTTGAGTCTCCCGGAGGGCGGCACGTTGACTTGTTACGCGGACGATACGGCATTGTGTGTGTCTGCGGGAAGCGTCGGGTCCTTGCAGTTGAAGGCTAACAGGGCTTTGTCGCGTATCGTTCTGTGGCTTGAGGGGAGGAACCTGGAGGTGAACGTCTCCAAATCGGAGGCTGTTTTCTTCTCTAGGAGGCGGTCTGATCGGGCTCCGCGGTTTTCGGTCGGGGGCGAGACGGTTCCCGTCTCCCCGCGGGCGAAATACCTCGGTGTGTGGTTGGATCGTCGTCTTTCCTTCAAGTTTCACATTGATTGCATGGTGGGAAAAGCCAATAAGGCTGGGTGGGCGTTGAGTAGCTTATTGCCGAACGTGGGTGGGTCGGGGGTCTCGGGAAGGAAGTTGTACACGAATTTACTGCACAGCATTCTTCTTTACGGGGCGCCTTGCTGGGCTGAGGCTGCCTCTCGCCCAACCATTGCGAGGTCCCTAATCTCCGCGCAGAGGGTCATGGCGCTGAGGGTTTCC